>NW_027008824.1:0-32500 GCF_036934945.1 Oncorhynchus masou masou
GCACTGAGTCAGTAGTCTGTATTACACTGAGGAGTCAGTAGTCTGCATCGTACTGAGTCAGTAGTCTATATTACACTGAGGAGTCAGTAGTCTGCATCGTACTGAGTCAGTAGTCTGCATCGTACTGAGTCAGTAGTCTGTATTACACTGAGGAGTCAGTAGTCTACATTACACTGAGGAGTCAGTAGTCTACATTACACTGAGGAGTCAGTAGTCTACATTACACTGAGGAGTCAGTAGTCTACATTACACTGAGGAGTCAGTAGTCTACATTACACTGAGGAGTCAGTAGTCTATATTACACTGAGGAGTCAGTAGTCTACATTACACTGAGGAGTCAGTAGTCTGCATTATACTGAGGAGTCAGTAGTCTACATTACACTGAGGAGTCAGTAGTCTACATTACACTGAGGAGTCAGTAGTCTACATTATACTGAGGAGTCAGTAGTCTACATTATACTGAGGAGTCAGTAGTCTACATTACACTGAGGAGTCAGTAGTCTACATTACACTGAGGAGTCAGTAGTCTGCATCGTACTGAGTCAGTAGTCTACATTACACTGAGGAGTCAGTAGTCTACATCGTACTGAGTCAGTAGTCTACATTACACTGAGGAGTCAGTAGTCTACATTACACTGAGGAGTCAGTAGTCTACATTACACTGAGGAGTCAGTAGTCTGCATCGTACTGAGTCAGTAGTCTACATTACACTGAGGAGTCAGTAGTCTACATCGTACTGAGTCAGTAGTCTACATTATACTGAGGAGTCAGTAGTCTACATTACACTGAGGAGTCAGTAGTCTATATTACACTGAGGAGTCAGTAGTCTATATTACACTGAGGAGTCAGTAGTCTACATTACACTGAGGAGTCAGTAGTCTACATTACACTGAGGAGTCAGTAGTCTACATCGTACTGAGTCAGTAGTCTACATTACACTGAGGAGTCAGTAGTCTACATTACACTGAGGAGTCAGTAGTCTACATTACACTGAGGAGTCAGTAGTCTACATTACACTGAGGAGTCAGTAGTCTACATTACACTGAGGAGTCAGTAGTCTACATTACACTGAGGAGTCAGTAGTCTACATTACACTGAGGAGTCAGTAGTCTACATCGTACTGAGTCAGTAGTCTACATTACACTGAGGAGTCAGTAGTCTACATTACACTGAGGCGTCAGTAGTCTACATCATACTGAGTCAGTAGTCTACATTACACTGAGGAGTCAGTAGTCTACATCGTACTGAGTCAGTAGTCTACATTACACTGAGGAGTCAGTAGTCTACATTACACTGAGGAGTCAGTAGTCTGCATCGTACTGAGTCAGTAGTCTACATTACACTGAGGAGTCAGTAGTCTACATCGTACTGAGTCAGTAGTCTACATTACACTGAGGAGTCAGTAGTCTACATTACACTGAGGAGTCAGTAGTCTACATTACACTAGTCTACATTACACTGAGGAGTCAGTAGTCTCCATTATACTAGTCTACATTACACTGAGGAGTCAGTAGTCTACATTACACTAGTCTACATTACACTGAGGAGTCAGTAGTCTACATTATACTAGTCTACATTACACTGAGGAGTCAGTAGTCTACATTACACTAGTCTACATTACACTGAGGAGTCAGTAGTCTACATTACACTGAGGAGTCAGTAGTCTACATCGTACTGAGTCAGTAGTCTACATTACACTGAGGAGTCAGTAGTCTACATTACACTGAGGAGTCAGTAGTCTACATTACACTGAGGAGTCAGTAGTCTACATCGTACTGAGTCAGTAGTCTACATTACACTGAGGAGTCAGTAGTCTACATCGTACTGAGTCAGTAGTCTACATTACACTGAGGAGTCAGTGGTCTACATTACACTGAGGAGTCAGTAGTCTACATTAAACTGAGGAGTCAGTAGTCTACATCGTACTGAGTCAGTAGTCTACATTACACTGAGGAGTCAGTAGTCTGCATCGTACTGAGTCAGTAGTCTGTATTACACTGAGGAGTCAGTAGTCTACATCGTACTGAGTCAGTAGTCTACATTACACTGAGGAGTCAGTAGTCTACATTATACTGAGGAGTCAGTAGTCTACATTACACTGAGTCAGTAGTCAGTAGAGTCAGTATTACATTGTACTGAGGAGTCAGTAGTTTACATCGTACTGAGTCAGTAGTCTACATTACACTGAGGAGTCAGTAGTCTGCATCGTACTGAGTCAGTAGTCTACATTACACTGAGGAGTCAGTAGTCTATATTATACTGAGGAGTCAGTAGTCTATATTATACTGAGGAGTCAGTAGTCTGCATCGTACTGAGTCAGTAGTCTGCATTGTACTGAGGAGTCAGTAGTCTGCATCGTACTGAGTCAGTAGTCTACATTATACTGAGGAGTCAGTAGTCTACATTACACTGAGGAGTCAGTAGTCTGCATCGTACTGAGTCAATAGTCTACATCGTTCTGAGGAGTCGGTAGTCTACATCGTACTGAGTCAGTAGTCTATATTATACTGAGGAGTCAGTAGTCTGCATCATACTGAGGAGTCAGTAGTCTACATTACACTGAGGAGTCAGTAGTCTACATTGTACTGAGGAGTCAGTAGTCTACATTACACTGAGGAGTCAGTAGTCTACATCGTACTGAGTCAGTAGTCTACATTACACTGAGGAGTCAGTAGTCTACATTATACTGAGGAGTCAGTAGTCTACATTACACTGAGTCAGTAGTCTACATCGTACTGAGTCAGTAGTCTACATTGTACTGAGGAGTCAGTAGTTTACATCGTACTGAGTCAGTAGTCTACATTACACTGAGGAGTCAGTAGTCTGCATCGTACTGAGTCAGTAGTCTACATTACACTGAGGAGTCAGTAGTCTGCATTACACTGAGGAGTCAGTAGTCTACATTACACTGAGGAGTCAGTAGTCTACATTACACTGAGGAGTCAGTAGTCTACATTGTACTGAGGAGTCAGTAGTCTGCATCGTACTGAGGAGTCAGTAGTCTACATTACACTGAGGAGTCAGTAGTCTACATTACACTGAGGAGTCAGTAGTCTACATCGTACTGAGTCAGTAGTCTACATTATACTGAGGAGTCAGTAGTCTACATTACACTGAGGAGTCAGTAGTCTATATTATACTGAGGAGTCAGTAGTCTACATTACACTGAGGAGTCAGTAGTCTATATTATACTGAGGAGTCAGTAGTCTGCATCATACTGAGGAGTCAGTAGTCTACATTACACTGAGGAGTCAGTAGTCTACATTGTACTGAGGAGTCAGTAGTCTATATTACACTGAGGAGTAAGTAGTCTACATTGTACTGAGGAGTCAGTAGTCTACATTGTACTGAGGAGTCAGTAGTCTACATTACACTGAGGAGTCAGTAGTCTACATTACACTGAGGAGTCAGTAGTCTGCATCGTACTGAGTCAGTAGTCTACCTTGTACTGAGGAGTCAGTAGTCTACATCGTACTGAGTCAGTAGTCTACATTACACTGAGGAGTCAGTAGTCTGCATCGTACTGAGTCAGTAGTCTGTATTACACTGAGGAGTCAGTAGTCTACATTACACTGAGGAGTCAGTAGTCTGCATTACACTGAGGAGTCAGTAGTCTACATTACACTGAGGAGTCAGTAGTCTACATTACACTGAGGAGTCAGTAGTCTACATTATACTGAGGAGTCAGTAGTCTATATTACACTGAGGAGTCAGTAGTCTGCATTACACTGAGGAGTCAGTAGTCTACATTACACTGAGGAGTCAGTAGTCTACATTACACTGAGGAGTCAGTAGTCTACATTACACTGAGGAGTCAGTAGTCTACATTGTACTGAGGAGTCAGTAGTCTACATTATACTGAGGAGTCAGTAGTCTACATTACACTGAGGAGTCAGTAGTCTACATAGTACTGAGTCAGTAGTCTGCATTACACTGAGGAGTCAGTAGTCTATATTACACTGAGGAGTCAGTAGTCTACATTACACTGAGGAGTCAGTAGTCTGCATCGTACTGAGTCAGTAGTCTGCATCGTACTGAGTCAGTAGTCTACATTACACTGAGGAGTCACTAGTCTACATTACACTGAGGAGTCAGTATTCTACATTACACTGAGGAGTCAGTAGTCTGCATTACACTGAGGAGTCAGTAGTCTACATTACACTGAGGAGTCAGTAGTCTACATTACTCTGAGGAGTCAGTAGTCTATATTACACTGAGGAGTCAGTAGTCTACATTACACTGAGGAGTCAGTAGTCTATATTACACTGAGGAGTCAGTAGTCTACATTACACTGAGGAGTCAGTAGTCTACATTACACTGAGGAGTCAGTAGTCTATATTACACTGAGGAGTCAGTAGTCTATATTACACTGAGGAGTCAGTAGTCTACATTACACTGAGGAGTCAGTAGTCTACATTACACTGAGGAGTCAGTAGTCTACATTATACTGAGGAGTCAGTAGTCTACATTACACTGAGGAGTCAGTAGTCTACATTACACTGAGGAGTCAGTAGTCTATATTACACTGAGGAGTCAGTAGTCTACATTACACTGAGGAGTCAGTAGTCTACATTACACTGAGGAGTCAGTAGTCTACATCGTTCTGAGGAGTCAGTAGTCTACATTATACTGAGGAGTCAGTAGTCTACATTACACTGAGGAGTCAGTAGTCTACATTATACTGAGGAGTCAGTAGTCTACATTACACTGAGGAGTCAGTAGTCTACATTACACTGAGGAGTCAGTAGTCTACATCGTACTGAGTCAGTAGTCTACATTATATTGAGGAGTCAGTAGTCTACATTACACTGAGGAGTCAGTAGTCTATATTATACTGAGGAGTCAGTAGTCTACATTACACTGAGGAGTCAGTAGTCTACATTACACTGAGGAGTCAGTAGTCTACATTACACTGAGGAGTTAGTAGTCTACATTACACTGAGGAGTCAGTAGTCTACATTATACTGAGGAGTCAGTAGTCTACATTACACTGAGGAGTCAGTAGTCTATATTACACTGAGGAGTCAGTAGTCTGTATTACACTGAGGAGTCAGTAGTCTACATTACACTGAGGAGTCAGTAGTCTACATTATACTGAGGAGTCAGTAGTCTACATTACACTGAGGAGTCAGTAGTCTACATTACACTGAGGAGTCAGTAGTCTACATTACACTGAGGAGTCAGTAGTCTACATTACACTGAGGAGTCAGTAGTCTACATTATACTGAGGAGTCAGTAGTCTACATTACACTGAGGAGTCAGTAGTCTACATTACACTGAGGAGTCAGTAGTCTATATTACACTGAGGAGTCAGTAGTCTACATTACACTGAGGAGTCAGTAGTCTATATTACACTGAGGAGTCAGTAGTCTACATTACACTGAGGAGTCAGTAGTCTATATTACACTGAGGAGTCAGTAGTCTACATTACACTGAGGAGTCAGTAGTCTACATTACACTGAGGAGTCAGTAGTCTACATTATACTGAGGAGTCAGTAGTCTACATTATACTAGTCTACATTACACTGAGGAGTCAGTAGTCTACATTATACTAGTCTACATTACACTGAGGAGTCAGTAGTCTACATTACACTGAGGAGTCAGTAGTCTACATTATACTGAGGAGTCAGTAGTCTACATTACACTGAGGAGTCAGTAGTCTACATTACACTGAGGAGTCAGTAGTCTACATTACACTGAGGAGTCAGTAGTCTACATTACACTGAGGAGTCAGTAGTCTACATCGTACTGAGTCAGTAGTCTACATTACACTGAGGAGTCAGTAGTCTACATTATACTGAGGAGTCAGTAGTCTACATTACACTGAGGAGTCAGTAGTCTACATCGTACTGAGTCAGTAGTCTACATTACACTGAGGAGTCAGTAGTCTACATTACACTGAGGAGTCAGTAGTCTACATTACACTGAGGTGTCAGTAGTCTACATTACACTGAGGAGTCAGTAGTCTATATTATACTGAGGAGTCAGTAGTCTACATTACACTGAGGAGTCAGTAGTCTATATTATACTGAGGAGTCAGTAGTCTACATTACACTGAGGAGTCAGTAGTCTGCATTACACTGAGGAGTCAGTAGTCTATATTATACTGAGGAGTCAGTAGTCTACATTACACTGAGGAGTCAGTAGTCTGCATCGTACTGAGTCAGTAGTCTACATTACACTGAGGAGTCAGTAGTCTACATTACACTGAGGAGTCAATAGTCTACATTGTTCTGAGGAGTCAGTAGTCTGCATCATACTGAGTCAGTAGTCTACATTACACTGAGGAGTCAGTAGTCTGCATCGTACTGAGTCAGTAGTCTACATTACACTGAGGAGTCAGTAGTCTGCATCGTACTGAGTCAGTAGTCTACATTACACTGAGGAGTCAGTAGTCTACATCGTACTGAGTCAGTAGTCTACATTACACTGAGGTGTCAGTAGTCTACATTACACTGAGGAGTCAGTAGTCTACATTACACTGAGGAGTCAGTAGTCTGCATCGTACTGAGTCAGTAGTCTACATTACACTGAGGAGTCAGCAGTCTGCATCGTACTGAGTCAGTAGTCTACATTACGCTGAGGAGTCAGTAGTCTACATTACACTGAGGAGTCAGTAGTCTACATTATAATGAGGAGTCAGTAGTCTATATTACGCTGAGGAGTCAGTAGTCTATATTATACTGAGGAGTCAGTAGTCTATATTATAATGAGGAGTCAGTAGTCTATATTACGCTGAGGAGTCAGTAGTCTATATTATACTGAGGAGTCAGTAGTCTACATTATAATGAGGAGTCAGTAGTCTATATTATACTGAGGAGTCAGTAGTCTACATTACACTGAGGAGTCAGTAGTCTATATTATACTGAGGAGTCAGTAGTCTGCATTACACTGAGGAGTCAGTAGTCTACATTATACTGAGGAGTCAGTAGTCTACATTACACTGAGGAGTCAGTAGTCTACATTACACTGAGGAGTCAGTAGTCTACATTACACTGAGGAGTCAGTAGTCTACATTACACTGAGGAGTCAGTAGTCTACATTACACTGAGGAGTCAGTAGTCTACATTATAATGAGGAGTCAGTAGTCTATATTACGCTGAGGAGTCAGTAGTCTATATTATACTGAGGAGTCAGTAGTCTACATTACACTGAGGAGTCAGTAGTCTATATTATACTGAGGAGTCAGTAGTCTACATTACACTGAGGGAGTCAGTAGTCTGCATTACACTGAGGAGTCAGTAGTCTATATTATACTGAGGAGTCAGTAGTCTACATTACACTGAGAGTCAGTAGTCTACATTACACTGAGGAGTCAGTAGTCTACATTATACTGAGGAGTCAGTAGTCTACATTACACTGAGGAGTCAGTAGTCTACATTACACTGAGGAGTCAGTAGTCTACATTACACTGAGGAGTCAGTAGTCTACATCGTACTGAGTCAGTAGTCTACATTACACTGAGGAGTCAGTAGTCTACATCGTTCTGAGGAGTCAGTAGTCTACATCGTACTGAGTCAGTAGTCTACATCGTACTGAGTCAGTAGTCTACATCGTACTGAGTCAGTAGTCTACATTACACTGAGGAGTCAGTAGTCTACATTACACTGAGGAGTCAGTAGTCTACATCGTACTGAGTCAGTAGTCTACATTACACTGAGGAGTCAGTAGTCTACATCGTTCTGAGGAGTCAGTAGTCTACATCGTTCTGAGGAGTCAGTAGTCTACATTGTACTGAGTCAGTAGTCTACATCGTACTGAGTCAGTAGTCTACATTACACTGAGGAGTCAGTAGTCTACATTACACTGAGGAGTCAGTAATCTACATTACACTGAGGAGTCAGTAGTCTACATTACACTGAGGAGTCAGTAGTCTACATTACACTGAGGAGTCAGTAGTCTACATTACACTGAGGAGTCAGTAGTCTACATCGTACTGAGTCAGTAGTCTACATCGTACTGAGTCAGTAGTCTACATTACACTTAGGAGTCAGTAGTCTACATTACACTGAGGAGTCAGTAATCTACATTACACTGAGGAGTCAGTAGTCTATATTATACTGAGTCAGTAGTCTACATCGTACTGAGTCAGTAGTCTACATCGTACTGAATCAGTAGTCTACATTACACTGAGGAGTCAGTAGTCTACATTACACTGAGGAGTCAGTAATCTACATTACACTGAGGAGTCAGTAGTCTACATTATACTGAGGAGTCAGTAGTCTACATTATACTGAGGAGTCAGTAGTCTACATTACACTGAGGAGTCAGTAGTCTACATTACACTGAGGAGTCAGTAGTCTACATTATACTGAGGAGTCAGTAGTCTACATTACACTGAGGAGTCAGTAGTCTACATCGTACTGAGTCAGTAGTCTACATTACACTGAGGAGTCAGTAGTCTACATTACACTGAGGAGTCAGTAGTCTATATTACACTGAGGAGTCAGTAGTCTACATTACACTGAGGAGTCAGTAGTCTACATCGTACTGAGTCAGTAGTCTACATTACACTGAGGAGTCAGTAGTCTACATTACACTGAGGAGTCAGTAGTCTATATTACACTGAGGAGTCAGTAGTCTACATTACACTGAGGAGTCAGTAGTCTATATTACACTGAGGAGTCAGTAGTCTACATTACACTGAGGAGTCAGTAGTCTACATTACACTGAGGAGTCAGTAGTCTATATTATACTGAGGAGTCAGTAGTCTACATTACACTGAGGAGTCAGTAGTCTACATTACACTGAGGAGTCAGTAGTCTACATTACACTGAGGAGTCAGTAGTCTACATCGTACTGAGTCAGTAGTCTACATTACACTGAGGAGTCAGTAGTCTACATCGTACTGAGTCAGTAGTCTACATTACACTGAGGAGTCAGTAGTCTACCTTGTACTGAGGAGTCAGTAGTCTACATCGTACTGAGTCAGTAGTCTACATTACACTGAGGAGTCAATAGTCTACATTGTTCTGAGGAGTCAGTAGTCTACATTACACTGAGGAGTCAGTAGTCTGCATCGTACTGAGTCAGTAGTCTACATTACACTGAGGAGTCAGTAGTCTGCATCGTACTGAGTCAGTAGTCTACATTACACTGAGGAGTCAGTAGTCTGCATCGTACTGAGTCAGTAGTCTACATTATACTGAGGAGTCAGTAGTCTACATTACACTGAGGTGTCAGTAGTCTACATCGTACTGAGTCAGTAGTCTACATTACACTGAGGAGTCAGTAGTCTACATCGTACTGAGTCAGTAGTCTACAATACACTGAGGAGTCAGTAGTCTACATTACACTGAGGTGTCAGTAGTCTACATCGTACTGAGTCAGTAGTCTATATTATACTGAGGAGTCAGTAGTCTGTATTATACAGAGGAGTCAGTAGTCTACATTACACTGAGGAGTCAGTAGTCTACATCGTACTGAGTCAGTAGTCTACAATACACTGAGGAGTCAGTAGTCTACATTACACTGAGGAGTCAGTAGTCTACATTACACCGAGGAGTCAGTAGTCTACATTACACTGAGGAGTCAGTAGTCTATATTACACTGAGGAGTCAGTAGTCTACATTACACTGAGGAGTCAGTAGTCTACATTATACTGAGGAGTCAGTAGTCTACATTACACTGAGGAGTCAGTAGTCTACATTACACTGAGGAGTCAGTAGTCTACATTACACTGAGGAGTCAGTAGTCTACATTACACTGAGGAGTCAGTAGTCTACATTACACTGAGGAGTCAGTAGTCTACATCGTACTGAGTCAGTAGTCTACATTACACTGAGGAGTCAGTAGTCTATATTACACTGAGGAGTCAGTAGTCTACATTACACTGAGGAGTCAGTAGTCTACATTACACTGAGGAGTCAGTAGTCTATATTATACTGAGGAGTCAGTAGTCTACATTACACTGAGGAGTCAGTAGTCTACATTATACTAGTCTACATTACACTGAGGAGTCAGTAGTCTACATTACACTGAGGAGTCAGTAGTCTACATTACACTGAGGAGTCAGTAGTCTACATTACACTGAGGAGTCAGTAGTCTATATTATACTGAGGAGTCAGTAGTCTACATTACACTGAGGAGTCAGTAGTCTACATTACACTGAGGAGTCAGTAGTCTACATTACACTGAGGAGTCAGTAGTCTACATTACATTGAGGAGTCAGTAGTCTACATTACACTGAGGAGTCAGTAGTCTACATTACACTGAGGAGTCAGTAGTCTACATTACACTGAGGAGTCAGTAGTCTATATTACACTGAGGAGTCAGTAGTCTACATTACACTGAGGAGTCAGTAGTCTACATTACACTGAGGAGTCAGTAGTCTACATTACACTGAGGAGTCAGTAGTCTACATTACACTGAGGAGTCAGTAGTCTATATTATACTGAGGAGTCAGTAGTCTACATTATACTGAGGAGTCAGTAGTCTACATTACACTGAGGAGTCAGTAGTCTATATTATACTGAGGAGTCAGTAGTCTATATTACACTGAGGAGTCAGTAGTCTACATTACACTGAGGAGTCAGTAGTCTACATTATATTGAGGAGTCAGTAGTCTACATTATATTGAGGAGTCAGTAGTCTATATTACGCTGAGGAGTCAGTAGTCTACATTACACTGAGGAGTCAGTAGTCTATATTACGCTGAGGAGTTAGTAGTCTACATTATACTGAGGAGTTAGTAGTCTATATTATACTGAGGAGTCAGTAGTCTACATCGTACTGAGGAGTCAGTAGTCTACATTACACTGAGGAGTCAGTAGTCTACATTATATTGAGGAGTCAGTAGTCTATATTACGCTGAGGAGTCAGTAGTCTACATTATATTGAGGAGTCAGTAGTCTACATTACGCTGAGGAGTCAGTAGTCTACATTACACTGAGGAGTCAGTAGTCTACATTACACTGAGGAGTCAGTAGTCTATATTACGCTGAGGAGTTAGTAGTCTACATTATACTGAGGAGTCAGTAGTCTACATTACACTGAGGAGTCAGTAGTCTACATTATACTGAGGAGTCAGTAGTCTACATTACACTGAGGAGTCAGTAGTCTGCATTATACTGAGGACTCAGTAGTCTACATTACACTGAGGAGTCAGTAGTCTACATTACACTGAGGAGTCAGTAGTCTATATTACACTGAGGAGTCAGTAGTCTACATTACACTGAGGAGTCAGTAGTCTATATTACGCTGAGGAGTTAGTAGTCTGCATCGTACTGAGTCAGTAGTCTATATTATATTGAGGAGTCAGTAGTCTACATTACACTAGTCTACATTACACCGAGGAGTCAGTAGTCTGCATCGTACTGAGTCAGTAGCCTACATCGTACTGAGTCAGTAGTCTACATTACACTGAGGAGTCAGTAGTCTGCATCGTACTGAGTCAGTAGTCTACATTATACTGAGGAGTCAGTAGTCTACATTACACTGAGGTGTCAGTAGTCTACATCGTACTGAGTCAGTAGTCTACATTACACTGAGGAGTCAGTAGTCTACATCGTACTGAGTCAGTAGTCTACAATACACTGAGGAGTCAGTAGTCTACATTACACTGAGGTGTCAGTAGTCTACATCGTACTGAGTCAGTAGTCTATATTATACTGAGGAGTCAGTAGTCTGTATTATACAGAGGAGTCAGTAGTCTACATTACACTGAGGAGTCAGTAGTCTACATCGTACTGAGTCAGTAGTCTACAATACACTGAGGAGTCAGTAGTCTACATTACACTGAGGAGTCAGTAGTCTACATTACACCGAGGAGTCAGTAGTCTACATTACACTGAGGAGTCAGTAGTCTATATTACACTGAGGAGTCAGTAGTCTACATTACACTGAGGAGTCAGTAGTCTACATTATACTGAGGAGTCAGTAGTCTACATTACACTGAGGAGTCAGTAGTCTACATTACACTGAGGAGTCAGTAGTCTACATTACACTGAGGAGTCAGTAGTCTACATTACACTGAGGAGTCAGTAGTCTACATTACACTGAGGAGTCAGTAGTCTACATCGTACTGAGTCAGTAGTCTACATTACACTGAGGAGTCAGTAGTCTATATTACACTGAGGAGTCAGTAGTCTACATTACACTGAGGAGTCAGTAGTCTACATTACACTGAGGAGTCAGTAGTCTATATTATACTGAGGAGTCAGTAGTCTACATTACACTGAGGAGTCAGTAGTCTACATTATACTAGTCTACATTACACTGAGGAGTCAGTAGTCTACATTACACTGAGGAGTCAGTAGTCTACATTACACTGAGGAGTCAGTAGTCTACATTACACTGAGGAGTCAGTAGTCTATATTATACTGAGGAGTCAGTAGTCTACATTACACTGAGGAGTCAGTAGTCTACATTACACTGAGGAGTCAGTAGTCTACATTACACTGAGGAGTCAGTAGTCTGCATTACACTGAGGAGTCAGTGGTCTACATTACACTGAGGAGTCAGTAGTCTACATTACACTGAGGAGTCAGTAGTCTACATTACACTGAGGAGTCAGTAGTCTATATTACACTGAGGAGTCAGTAGTCTACATTACACTGAGGAGTCAGTAGTCTACATTACACTGAGGAGTCAGTAGTCTACATTACACTGAGGAGTCAGTAGTCTACATTACACTGAGGAGTCAGTAGTCTATATTATACTGAGGAGTCAGTAGTCTACATTATACTGAGGAGTCAGTAGTCTACATTACACTGAGGAGTCAGTAGTCTATATTATACTGAGGAGTCAGTAGTCTATATTACACTGAGGAGTCAGTAGTCTACATTACACTGAGGAGTCAGTAGTCTACATTATATTGAGGAGTCAGTAGTCTACATTATATTGAGGAGTCAGTAGTCTATATTACGCTGAGGAGTCAGTAGTCTACATTACACTGAGGAGTCAGTAGTCTATATTACGCTGAGGAGTTAGTAGTCTACATTATACTGAGGAGTTAGTAGTCTATATATTATACTGAGGAGTCAGTAGTCTACATCGTACTGAGGAGTCAGTAGTCTACATTACACTGAGGAGTCAGTAGTCTACATTATATTGAGGAGTCAGTAGTCTATATTACGCTGAGGAGTCAGTAGTCTACATTATATTGAGGAGTCAGTAGTCTACATTACGCTGAGGAGTCAGTAGTCTACATTACACTGAGGAGTCAGTAGTCTACATTACACTGAGGAGTCAGTAGTCTATATTACGCTGAGGAGTTAGTAGTCTACATTATACTGAGGAGTTAGTAGTCTACATTACACTGAGGAGTCAGTAGTCTACATTATACTGAGGAGTCAGTAGTCTACATTACACTGAGGAGTCAGTAGTCTGCATTATACTGAGGACTCAGTAGTCTACATTACACTGAGGAGTCAGTAGTCTACATTACACTGAGGAGTCAGTAGTCTATATTACACTGAGGAGTCAGTAGTCTACATTACACTGAGGAGTCAGTAGTCTATATTACGCTGAGGAGTTAGTAGTCTGCATCGTACTGAGTCAGTAGTCTATATTATATTGAGGAGTCAGTAGTCTACATTACACTAGTCTACATTACACCGAGGAGTCAGTAGTCTGCATCGTACTGAGTCAGTAGCCTACATCGTACTGAGTCAGTAGTCTACATTACACTGAGGAGTCAGTAGTCTGCATCGTACTGAGTCAGTAGTCTACATTATACTGAGGAGTCAGTAGTCTACATTACACTGAGGTGTCAGTAGTCTACATCGTACTGAGTCAGTAGTCTACATTACACTGAGGAGTCAGTAGTCTACATCGTACTGAGTCAGTAGTCTACAATACACTGAGGAGTCAGTAGTCTACATTACACTGAGGTGTCAGTAGTCTACATCGTACTGAGTCAGTAGTCTATATTATACTGAGGAGTCAGTAGTCTGTATTATACAGAGGAGTCAGTAGTCTACATTACACTGAGGAGTCAGTAGTCTACATCGTACTGAGTCAGTAGTCTACAATACACTGAGGAGTCAGTAGTCTACATTACACTGAGGAGTCAGTAGTCTACATTACACCGAGGAGTCAGTAGTCTACATTACACTGAGGAGTCAGTAGTCTATATTACACTGAGGAGTCAGTAGTCTACATTACACTGAGGAGTCAGTAGTCTACATTATACTGAGGAGTCAGTAGTCTACATTACACTGAGGAGTCAGTAGTCTACATTACACTGAGGAGTCAGTAGTCTACATTACACTGAGGAGTCAGTAGTCTACATTACACTGAGGAGTCAGTAGTCTACATTACACTGAGGAGTCAGTAGTCTACATCGTACTGAGTCAGTAGTCTACATTACACTGAGGAGTCAGTAGTCTATATTACACTGAGGAGTCAGTAGTCTACATTACACTGAGGAGTCAGTAGTCTACATTACACTGAGGAGTCAGTAGTCTATATTATACTGAGGAGTCAGTAGTCTACATTACACTGAGGAGTCAGTAGTCTACATTATACTAGTCTACATTACACTGAGGAGTCAGTAGTCTACATTACACTGAGGAGTCAGTAGTCTACATTACACTGAGGAGTCAGTAGTCTACATTACACTGAGGAGTCAGTAGTCTATATTATACTGAGGAGTCAGTAGTCTACATTACACTGAGGAGTCAGTAGTCTACATTACACTGAGGAGTCAGTAGTCTACATTACACTGAGGAGTCAGTAGTCTACATTACACTGAGGAGTCAGTAGTCTACATTACACTGAGGAGTCAGTAGTCTACATTACACTGAGGAGTCAGTAGTCTACATTACACTGAGGAGTCAGTAGTCTATATTACACTGAGGAGTCAGTAGTCTACATTACACTGAGGAGTCAGTAGTCTACATTACACTGAGGAGTCAGTAGTCTATATTACACTGAGTCAGTAGTCTACATTACACTGAGGAGTCAGTAGTCTATATTATACTGAGGAGTCAGTAGTCTACATTATACTGAGGAGTCAGTAGTCTACATTACACTGAGGAGTCAGTAGTCTATATTATACTGAGGAGTCAGTAGTCTATATTACACTGAGGAGTCAGTAGTCTACATTACACTGAGGAGTCAGTAGTCTACATTACACTGAGGAGTCAGTAGTCTACATTATATTGAGGAGTCAGTAGTCTATATTACGCTGAGGAGTCAGTAGTCTACATTACACTGAGGAGTCAGTAGTCTATATTACGCTGAGGAGTTAGTAGTCTACATTATACTGAGGAGTTAGTAGTCTATATTATACTGAGGAGTCAGTAGTCTACATCGTACTGAGGAGTCAGTAGTCTACATTACACTGAGGAGTCAGTAGTCTACATTATATTGAGGAGTCAGTAGTCTATATTACGCTGAGGAGTCAGTAGTCTACATTATATTGAGGAGTCAGTAGTCTACATTACGCTGAGGAGTCAGTAGTCTACATTACACTGAGGAGTCAGTAGTCTACATTACACTGAGGAGTCAGTAGTCTATATTACGCTGAGGAGTTAGTAGTCTACATTATACTGAGGAGTTAGTAGTCTACATTACACTGAGGAGTCAGTAGTCTACATTATACTGAGGAGTCAGTAGTCTACATTACACTGAGGAGTCAGTAGTCTGCATTATACTGAGGACTCAGTAGTCTACATTACACTGAGGAGTCAGTAGTCTACATTACACTGAGGAGTCAGTAGTCTATATTACACTGAGGAGTCAGTAGTCTACATTACACTGAGGAGTCAGTAGTCTATATTACGCTGAGGAGTTAGTAGTCTGCATCGTACTGAGTCAGTAGTCTATATTATATTGAGGAGTCAGTAGTCTACATTACACTAGTCTACATTACACCCGAGGAGTCAGTAGTCTGCATCGTACTGAGTCAGTAGCCTACATCGTACTGAGTCAGTAGTCTACATTACACTGAGGAGTCAGTAGTCTACATTACACTGAGGAGTCAGTAGTCTACATCGTACTGAGTCAGTAGTCTACATTACACTGAGGAGTCAGTAGTCTACATTACACTGAGGAGTCAGTAGTCTACATTACACTGAGGAGTCAGTAGTCTACATTACACTGAGGAGTCAGTAGTCTATATTACACTGAGGAGTCAGTAGTCTACATTACACTGAGGAGTCAGTAGTCTATATTACGCTGAGGAGTTAGTAGTCTGCATCGTACTGAGTCAGTAGTCTATATTATATTGAGGAGTCAGTAGTCTACATTACACTAGTCTACATTACACCGAGGAGTCAGTAGTCTGCATCGTACTGAGTCAGTAGTCTATATTATATTGAGGAGTCAGTAGTCTACATTACACTAGTCTACATTACACTGAGGAGTCAGTAGTCTACATCGTACTGAGTCAGTAGTCTACATTACACTGAGGAGTCAGTAGTCTACATTACACTGAGGAGTCAGTAGTCTACATCGTACTGAGTCAGTAGTCTACATTACACTGAGGAGTCAGTAGTCTACATTACACTGAGGAGTCAGTAGTCTACATCGTTCTGAGGAGTCAGTAGTCTACATCGTACTGAGTCAGTAGCCTACATCGTACTGAGTCAGTAGTCTACATTACACTGAGGAGTCAGTAGTCTACATTACACTGAGGAGTCAGTAGTCTACATCGTACTAAGTCAGTAGTCTACATTACACTGAGGAGTCAGTAGTCTACATTACACTGAGGAGTCAGTAGTCTACATCGTTCTGAGGAGTCAGTAGTCTACATCGTTCTGAGGAGTCAGTAGTCTACATCGTACTGAGTCAGTAGTCTGCATTACACTGAGGAGTCAGTAGTCTACATCGTACTGAGTCAGTAGTCTACATTACACTGAGGAGTCAGTAATCTACATTACACTGAGGAGTCAGTAGTCTACATCGTACTGAGTCAGTAGTCTACATTACACTGAGGAGTCAGTAGTCTACATTACACTGAGGAGTCAGTAGTCTACATTATACTGAGGAGTCAGTAGTCTATATTATACTGAGGAGTCAGTAGTCTACATTATACTGAGGAGTCAGTAGTCTACATTACACTGAGGAGTCAGTAGTCTACATTACACTGAGGAGTCAGTAGTCTACATTATATTGAGGAGTCAGTAGTCTACATTACACTGAGGAGTCAGTAGTCTACATTATACTGAGGAGTCAGTAGTCTGCATTACACTGAGGAGTCAGTAGTCTACATTACACTGAGGAGTCAGTAGTCTACATTACACTGAGGAGTCAGTAGTCTACATTATACTGAGGAGTCAGTAGTCTACATTACACTGAGGAGTCAGTAGTCTACATTACACTGAGGAGTCAGTAGTCTACATTACACTGAGGAGTCAGTAGTCTACATTACACTGAGGAGTCAGTAGTCTATATTATACTGAGGAGTCAGTAGTCTACATTACACTGAGGAGTCAGTAGTCTACATTACACTGAGGAGTCAGTAGTCTACATTATACTGAGGAGTCAGTAGTCTGCATTACACTGAGGAGTCAGTAGTCTACATTATACTGAGGAGTCAGTAGTCTACATTATACTGAGGAGTCAGTAGTCTACATTACACTGAGGAGTCAGTAGTCTACATTATACTGAGGAGTCAGTAGTCTACATTACACTGAGGAGTCAGTAGTCTACATTATACTGAGGAGTCAGTAGTCTACATTATACTAGTCTACATTACACTGAGGAGTCAGTAGTCTACATCGTACTGAGTCAGTAGTCTACATTATACTGAGGAGTCAGTAGTCTACATTACACTGAGGAGTCAGTAGTCTACATTACACTGAGGAGTCAGTAGTCTACATTACACTGAGGAGTCAGTAGTCTACATTACACTGAGGAGTCAGTAGTCTATATTATACTGAGGAGTCAGTAGTCTACATTACACTGAGGAGTCAGTAGTCTACATTATACTGAGGAGTCAGTAGTCTACATTATACTAGTCTACATTACACTGAGGAGTCAGTAGTCTACATTATACTAGTCTACATTACACTGAGGAGTTAGTAGTCTACATTACACTGAGGAGTCAGTAGTCTACATCATGCTGAGTCAGTAGTCTACATCGTACTGAGTCAGTAGTCTACATTACACTGAGGAGTCAGTAGTCTACATTACACTGAGGAGTCAGTAGTCTACATTGTACTGAGTCAGTATTCTACATCTTACTGAGTCAGTAGTCTACATCGATACTGAGTCAGTAGTCTACATTACACTGAGGAGTCAGCAGTCTACATCGTACTGAGTCAGTAGTCTACATCGTACTGTGTCAGTAGTCTACATCGTACTGAGTCAGTAGTCTACATCGCACTGAGGAGTCAGTAGTCTGCATCGTACTGAGTCAGTAGTCTACATCGCACTGAGGAGTCAGTAGTCTACATCGTACTGAGTCAGTAGTCTACATTACACTGAGGAGTCAGTAGTCTACATTGTACTGAGTCAGTATTCTACATCTTACTGAGTCAGTAGTCTACATCGTACTGAGTCAGTAGTCTACATTACACTGAGGAGTCAGCAGTCTACATCGTACTGAGTCAGTAGTCTACATCGTACTGTGTCAGTAGTCTACATCGTACTGAGGAGTCAGTATTCTACATTACACTGAGGAGTCAGTATTCTACATTACACTGAGGAGTCAGTAGTCTACATTACACTGAGGAGTCAGTAGTCTACATTACACTGAGGAGTCAGTAGTCTACATTATACTGAGGAGTCAGTAGTCTATATTATACTGAGGAGTCAGTAGTCTACATTACACTGAGGAGTCAGTAGTCTACATTGCACTGAGGAGTCAGTAGTCTACATTGTACTGAGTCAGTAGTCTACATTACACTGAGGAGTCAGTAGTCTACATTGTACTGAGTCAGTAGTCTACATTACACTGAGGAGTCAGCAGTCTACATCGTACTGAGTCAGTAGTCTACATCGTACTGTGTCAGTAGTCTACATCGTACTGAGTCAGTAGTCTACATCGCACTGAGGAGTCAGTAGTCTGCATCGTACTGAGTCAGTAGTCTACATCGCACTGAGGAGTCAGTAGTCTACATTACACTGAGGAGTCAGTAGTCTACATTATACTGAGGAGTCAGTAGTCTATATTATACTGAGGAGTCAGTAGTCTACATCGCACTGAGGAGTCAGTAGTCTACATCGTACTGAGTCAGTAGTCTACATCGCACTGAGTCAGTAGTCTACATTATACTAGTCTACATTACACTGAGGAGTCAGTAGTCTACATTATACTAGTCTACATTACACTGAGGAGTTAGTAGTCTACATTACACTGAGGAGTCAGTAGTCTACATCGTACTGAGTCAGTAGTCTACATCGTACTGAGTCAGTAGTCTACATTACACTGAGGAGTCAGTAGTCTACATTACACTGAGGAGTCAGTAGTCTACATTGTACTGAGTCAGTATTCTACATCTTACTGAGTCAGTAGTCTACATCGTACTGAGTCAGTAGTCTACATTACACTGAGGAGTCAGCAGTCTACATCGTACTGAGTCAGTAGTCTACATCGTACTGTGTCAGTAGTCTACATCGTACTGAGTCAGTAGTCTACATCGCACTGAGGAGTCAGTAGTCTGCATCGTACTGAGTCAGTAGTCTACATCGCACTGAGGAGTCAGTAGTCTACATCGTACTGAGTCAGTAGTCTACATTACACTGAGGAGTCAGTAGTCTACATTGTACTGAGTCAGTATTCTACATCTTACTGAGTCAGTAGTCTACATCGTACTGAGTCAGTAGTCTACATTACACTGAGGAGTCAGCAGTCTACATCGTACTGAGTCAGTAGTCTACATCGTACTGTGTCAGTAGTCTACATCGTACTGAGGAGTCAGTATTCTACATTACACTGAGGAGTCAGTATTCTACATTACACCGAGGAGTCAGTAGTCTACATTACACTGAGGAGTCAGTAGTCTACATTACACTGAGGAGTCAGTAGTCTACATTATACTGAGGAGTCAGTAGTCTATATTATACTGAGGAGTCAGTAGTCTACATTACACTGAGGAGTCAGTAGTCTACATTGCACTGAGGAGTCAGTAGTCTACATTGTACTGAGTCAGTAGTCTACATTACACTGAGGAGTCAGTAGTCTACATTGTACTGAGTCAGTAGTCTACATTACACTGAGGAGTCAGCAGTCTACATCGTACTGAGTCAGTAGTCTACATCGTACTGTGTCAGTAGTCTACATCGTACTGAGTCAGTAGTCTACATCGCACTGGAGGAGTCAGTAGTCTGCATCGTACTGAGTCAGTAGTCTACATCGCACTGAGGAGTCAGTAGTCTACATTACACTGAGGAGTCAGTAGTCTACATTATACTGAGGAGTCAGTAGTCTATATTATACTGAGGAGTCAGTAGTCTACATCGCACTGAGGAGTCAGTAGTCTACATCGTACTGAGTCAGTAGTCTACATCGCACTGAGTCAGTAGTCTACATCGCACTGAGGAGTCAGTAGTCTACATCGGACTGAGTCAGTAGTCTACATCGTACTGAGTCAGTATTCTACATCGTACTGAGTCAGTATTCTACATCGCACTGAGTCAGTATTCTACATTGTACTGAGTCAGTAGTCTACATCGTACTGAGTCAGTAGTCTACATCGTACTGAGTCAGTAGTCTACATCGTACTGAGGAGTCAGTATTCTACATCGTACTGAGTCAGTAGTCTACATCGTACTGAGTCAGTATTCTACATCGTACTGAGTCAGTAGTCTACATCGTACTGAGTCAGTAGTCTACATCGTACTGAGTCAGTATTCTACATCGCACTGAGTCAGTATTCTACATTGTACTGAGTCAGTAGTCTACATCGTACTGAGTCAGTAGTCTACATCGTACTGAGTCAGTAGTCTACATCGTACTGAGGAGTCAGTATTCTACATCGTACTGAGTCAGTAGTCTACATCGTACTGAGTCAGTAGTCTACATCGTACTGAGTCAGTAGTCTACATCGTACTGAGTCAGTAGTCTACATCGTACTGAGTCAGTAGTCTACATCGTACTGAGTCAGTAGTCTACATCGTACTGAGTCAGTAGTCTACATTACACTGAGGAGTCAGTAGTCTACATCGTACTGAGTCAGTATTCTACATCGTACTGAGTCAGTAGTCTACATCGTACTGAGTCAGTATTCTACATCGTACTGAGTCAGTAGTCTACATCGTACTGAGTCAGTAGTCTACATCGTACTGAGTCAGTTGTCTACATTGTACTGAGGAGGAAGTGCACACGAAGAAAAGCTCTCTTGATTTGCTCTCGTCTCTTTGTTTCAGTCGGCCAGTCTCATAATGTCCTCCGTCTCCACTGAGGATCATTCTATGCATCAGCAGGTTCAGTTAATGGAATGGTATTGGTGTGAGCCCGGCATTTTGAACTTGGCCGACTGGCTTGTCACGTGAATCAATGGCTGGTGTTCTGAAGAGAGGAGAGGAGACCTCCATTACAGAAAGGGATTTGTTCTCTCCACATGAACTAGCACCATGCAGGATCACGTGCTTCAGCCATGGATGAGAGACCTTCCTCAGAAACTGGTTCTAACAAAAATGATTTGTGAGAGAGAGAGCGCGCAAGAGAGAGAGGGAGAGAGAGACAGAGACAGAGATAGATGTCTACTGTTAATTTTTATTGTTTATTTCACTTTATATATTATATACCTTACTTGCTTTGGCAATGTTAACACATGTTTCCCATGCCAATAAAGCCCCTTGAATTGAATTGAATTGAATTGATAGAGAGACAGAGACAGAGACAGAGACAGAGAGGAGTATAAAGTGAGTGGCTGCTGTCTAGTGTAGAAAAGAAAGGCAAGTAAGAGGAAGAAAGCACATTACAGACAGACAGACAGACAGACAGACAGAGAGAGAGAGAAAATAGGAACATGAATGAGTGAGTACCCAGTAGCTCTCTGTCTGTCTGTCTGTCTGTCTGTCTGTCTGTCCGTCTGCCTGTCTGCCTGCCATTCCAGGCTGTCTGGTACTGTTTGGAGCTGTCAGACTGTCAGGCTGTGGATGATTGGCACGACGGAGTATCCAGCAATCCTCTCCCTAATGTGGCCCTGTCAGTCTGTCACCCTCGAAGCCTGCCCGGAGCCCCCATTGCTACCCCTCAGAACACCCGTAGATCCAACCGCTCTCAGTACTATACAGCTAAAAAATGATCTCGCAATTCTCCAGCTTATAAATGTAGCTCAAGATGATCCACCTCTCTATGCTACATCAATTAACCCCTACGCTGACCCTTACCCTAACCTTAACCCTGACCCTGACCTTAACCCTGACCCTGACCTTAACCAAACTGACAGTGATATACAGTGGGGCAAAAAAGTATTTAGTCAGCCACCAATTGTGCAAGTTCTCCCACTTAAAAAGATGAGAGAGGCCTGTAATATTCATCATAGGTACACTTCAACTATGACAGACAAAATGAGAGAAAAAAAATCCAGAAAATCACATTGTAGGATTTTTAATGAATTTATTTGCAAATTATGGTGGACAATAAGTAGTTGCATGAAGCTCCTAGACAGGATTGTATTGAGGCACAGATCTGGGGAAGAGTACCAAAAAATGTGTGCAGCATTGAAGGTCCCCAAGAACACAGTGGCCTCCATCATTCTTAAATGGAAGAAGTTTGGAACCACGAGATTCTCCCTAGAGCTGGTCACCCGGCCAAACTGAGCAATCGGGAGAGAAGGGCCTTGGTCAGGGAGGTGACCAAGGACCCGATGGTCACTCTGACAGAGCTCCAGAGTTTCTCTGCGGAGAATGGGGGAACCTTCCAGAAGGACAACCCAATCTGACAACCCGACACCAATCAGGCCTTTATGGTAGAGTGGCCAGAAGCCACTCCTCAGTAAAAGGCACATGACAGTCCACTTGGAATTTATCAAAAGGCACCTAAAGGACTCAGACCATGACAGCCTCAGTCCTTTGGCCTGATATACATTACGCTCCACTATAACAGCAATTACTCTCAATACTTCAAACCCCAATACTACAGCATCTCCCTCTGACAAAAAACTGCATAATACCAGGTATCACACAGACACAGGACAGACACCAGGTATCACACAGACACAGGACAGATACCAGGTATCACACAGACACAGGACAGATACCAGGTATCACACAGACACAGGACAGATACCAGGTATCACACAGACACAGGACAGACACCAGGTATCACACAGACACAGGACAGACACCAGGTATCACACAGACACAGGACAGACACCAGGTATCACACAGACACAGGACAGATACCAGGTATCACACAGACACAGGGCAGATACCAGGTATCACACAGACACAGGGCAGATACCAGGTATCACACAGACACAGGACAGATACCAGGTATCACACAGACACATGACAGATACCAGGTATCACACAGACACAGGGCAGATACCAGGTATCACACAGACACAGGGCAGATACCAGGTATCACACAGACACAGGACAGACACCAGGTATCACACAGACACATGACAGATACCAGGTATCACACAGACACAGGACAGATACCAGGTATCACACAGACACATGACAGATACCAGGTATCACACAGACACAGGACAGATACCAGGTATCACACAGACACAGGACAGATACCAGGTATCACACAGACACAGGACAGATACCAGGTATCACACAGACACAGGACAGATACCAGGTATCACACAGACACACAGACACAGGACAGACACCAGGTATCAAACAGACACACAGACACATGACAGATACCAGGTATCACACAGACACACAGACACATGACAGATACCAGGTATCACACAGACACACAGACACAGGACAGATACCAGGTATCACACAGACACATGACAGATACCAGGTATCACACAGACACAGGACAGATACCAGGTATCACACAGACACACACAGACACAGGACAGATACCAGGTATCACACAGACACACAGACACAGGACAGATACCAGGTATCACACAGACACACAGACACAGGACAGATACCAGGTATCACACAGATACAGGACAGACACCAGGTATCACACAGACACAGGACAGACACCAGGTATCACACAGATACAGGACAGACACCAGGTATCACACAGACACATGACAGATACCAGGTATCACACAGACACACAGACACAGGACAGATACCAGGTATCACACAGACACAGGACAGATACCAGGTATCACACAGACACAGGACAGATACCAGGTATCACACAGACACAGGACAGATACCAGGTATCACACAGATACAGGACAGATACCAGGTATCACACAGACACAGGGCAGATACCAGGTATCACACAGACACAGGACAGATACCAGGTATCACACAGACACAGGACAGATACCAGGTATCACACAGATACAGGACAGATACCAGGTATTACACAGACACAGGACAGACACCAGGTATCACACAGACACACACAGACACCAGGTATCACACAGACACAGGACAGATACCAGGTATTACACAGACACAGGACAGACACCAGGTATCACACAGATACAGGACAGATACCAGGTATCACACAGACACAGGACAGATACCAGGTATCACACAGACACAGGACAGACACCAGGTATCACACAGATACAGGACAGATACCAGGTATCACACAGACACAGGACAGATACCAGGTATCACACAGACACAGGACAGATACCAGGTATCACACAGACACAGGACAGATACCAGGTATCACACAGGCACAGGACAGATACCAGGTATCACACAGACACAGGACAGATACCAGGTATCACACAGACACACACAGACACAGGACAGATACCAGGTATCACACAGGCACAGGACAGATACCAGGTATCACACAGACACACACAGACACAGGACAGATACCAGGTATCACACAGACACAGGACAGATACCAGGTATCACACAGACACACACAGACACAGGACAGATACCAGGTATCACACAGACACAGGACAGATACCAGGTATCACACAGACACACACAGACACAGGACAGATACCAGGTATCACACAGACACAGGACAGATACCAGGTATCACACAGACACACACAGACACAGGACAGATACCAGGTATCACACAGACACACACAGACACAGGACAGATACCAGGTATCACACAGACACAGGACAGATACCAGGTATCACACAGACACACACAGACACACACACAGACACAGGGCAGATACCAGGTATCACACAGACACACACAGACACACACACAGACACAGGGCAGGTTATAGGGCCCTGGGGAGCAGCAGCCACCCTCTCTGCAGACGTACAGAAGACAGGGGATGAGAACATGCAGGTGGCAGCCGGCTCGGATGAGGATGAGGATGAGGATGAGGGAGTGACGACACTGTTCTCTGTCTTTCTCTTCTGTCCCTCTCCTTCTATCCCTTCCTTTCCCTGTCCTCCTCTTGTCCCCCTCTCTCCCTATCCGTGCTCAAGCCACCTCTCCCTCTACCCCTCTCTCTCCCTATCATTTCACAAGCCACATCTCCCTCTACCCCTCTCTCTCCCTATCCGTGCTCAAGCCACCTCTCCCTCTACCCCTCTCTCCCTATCCGTGCTCAAGCCACCTCTCCCTCTACCCCTCTCTCCTTATCCGTGCTCAAGCCACATCTCCCTCTACCCCTCTCTCTCCCTATCCTTGCTCAAGCGACCTCTCCCTCTACCCCTCTCTCCCTATCCGTGCTCAAGCCACCTCTCCCTCGACCCCTCTCTCTCCCTATCATTTCTCAAGCCACCTCTCCCTCTACCCCTCTCTCTCCCTATCCGTGCTCAAGCCACATCTCCCTCTACCCCTCTCTCTCCCTATCCATGCTCAAGCCACCTCTCCCTCTACCCCTCTCTCTCCCTATCCGTGCTCAAGCCACCTCTCCCTCCCTATCATTTCTCAAGCCACCTCTCCCTCTACCCCTCTCTCTCCCTATCCGTGCTCAAGCCACCTCCCCCCTCTCCCCCCTCTCTATAATTTCTCAAGCCACCTCTCCATCCCTCTCCCCCCTCTATCATTTCTCAAGCTACCTCTCCCTCTACTCCTCTCTCTCCCTATCCGTGCTCAAGCCACCTCTCCCCCCTCTCTATCATTTCTCAAGCTACCTCTCCCTCTACCCTCCCTCTCCCTATCCATGCTCAAGCCACCTCTCCCCCTCTCTATCATTTCTCAAGCTACCTCTCCCTCTACTCCTCTCTCTCCCTATCTGTGCTCAAGCCACCTCTCCCCCCTCTCTATCATTTCTCACGCTACCTCTCCCTCTACTCCTCTCTCTCCCTATCCGTGCTCAAGCCACCTCTCCCCCCTCTCTATCATTTCTCAAGCTACCTCTCCTTCTACTCCTCTCTCTCCCTATCCTTGCTCAAGCCACCCCCCCATCTTTCTATTGTTTCTCAATCTACCTCTCCCTCTGTCCCTCTCTCTCCCTATCTTTCTTTGGTGATTTGATGAGGGAGTGACGGTATGTCAGTGTTTGTTTAAAATTAACATTTATACTCATTAGGCCTGAATGATGATGATTGCATTGTCAGAAAGAGAGAGATGACTGAGTTCTGAGAGAGGGAATAAGAGAGGGAGAGAAGAGGAGAGGAGGGGGATGGAGATAAAGAGAGAGGGAAAGAGAGAGAGAGAGAGAGAGAGAGAGGGAGAGAAGAGCGAGCGAGAGGGGGAGCCATGAACACATGGAACTCTATTCCTCATCAGGTAACTGATGCAAGCAGCAGAATCAGATTTTTAAAAACTGCTAAAAAGGGGACTGTGAGGAGCAGGTACACACACAGGTACACACACACACACAGGTACACACACAGGTACACACACAGGTACACACACAGGTACACACACACACAGGTACACACACAGGTACACACACAGGTACACACACAGGTACACACACAGGTACACACACAGGTACACACACACACACAGGTACACACACAGGTACACACACAGGTACACACACAGGTACACACACAGATACACACACAGGTACACACACAGATACACACACAGATACACACACAGGTACACACACAGGTACACACACAGGTACACACACACACACAGGTACACACACAGGTACACACACAGGTACACACACAGGTACACACACACACACAGGTACACACACAGGTACACACACAGGTACACACACAGGTACACACACACACACAGGTACACACACACACACACACACACACACAGGTACACACACAGGTACACACACAGGTACACACACAGGTACACACATAAACGCTAGCAAGCTCACTCGACACAAATATTGTTGTATGGTGGTAGTATACATGTTGTATTGTAGATATGTAGTGGTGTAATAATGTTTTATGATGTCCTGTTTTATCTTGTGTTTTAAATGTAATGTAAATGCCTTAATGTGTTTGGACCCCAGGAAGAGTAGCTGCTGTCTTGGTAGGAACTAATGGGGATCCATAATAAACCCCAGGAAGAGTAGCTGCTGCCTTGATAGGAACTAATGGGGGTCCATAATAAACCCCAGGAAGAGTAGCTGCTGCCTTGGCAGGAACTAATGGGGATCCATAATAAACCCCAGGAAGAGTAGCTGCTGCCTTGATAGGAACTAATGGAGATCCATAATAACTCCAGGAAGAGTAGCTGCTGCCTTGGTAGGAACTAATGGGGATCCATAATAAACTCCAGGAAGAGTAGCTGCTGCCTTGGCAGGAACTAATGGGGATCCATAATAAACCCCAGGAAGAGTAGCTGCTGCCTTGGCAGGAACTAATGGGGATCCATAATAAACCCCTAGGAAGAGTAGCTGCTGCCTTGGCAGGAACTAATGGCAGGAACTAATGGGGATCCATAATAAACTCCAGGAAGAGTAGCTGCTGCCTTGGCAGGAACTAATGGGGATCCATAATAAACCCCAGGAAGAGTAGCTGCTGCCTTGGCAGGAACTAATGGGGATCCATAATAAACCCCAGGAAGAGTAGCTGCTGCCTTGGCAGGAACTAATGGCAGGAACTAATGGGGATCCATAATAAACTCCAGGAAGAGTAGCTGTTGCCTTGGCAGGAACTAATGGGGATCCATAATAAACCCCAGGAAGAGTAGCTGCTGTCTTGACAGGAACTAATGGGGATCTATAATAAACCCCAGGAAGAGTAGCTGCTGCCTTGGCAGGAACTAATGGGGATCCATAATAAACCCCAGGAAGAGTAGCTGCTGCCTTGCCAGGAACTAATGGGGATCCATAATAAATCCAAATACAAACCTGCATCTGGAAATATCAGGAGCTGGAGAAGGAGATGAAAACTGACCTACCTAGCATTCTAAACCAAAGGACACAGCCGTGGCAGATGAATGCTATACTGGGTGGTCTGAGCCAACAGCTGTGTCAGATGAGTGCTATACTGGATGGTCTGAACCAACAGCTGTGTCAGATGAATGCTATTTCTGGATGGTTTGCGTGTTTTCGTATTTCTGAACTCTAAGTACTCTCTCTCCTCTCTCTGTCTGCTCTTCCTCTCATCTTCCCTCCCTACCTGCCCAGCACTCTCTTTCTCCCTATCAATTCATTTAAATTCAAATGGCTTTATTAGCATGGTTAACATGTGTTTACATTGGCAAAGCAGGTGAAATAGCTAATAAACAAAAGTGACATAAACAATAATTAAAAATTAAAAAACAGTAAACATTACACTCACAACTCTCTCTCTCTCTCTGGAGTTATTATCAGCCCAGAGCAGACCAGAGCACTTTAAATAAAATGGGTGATCATGGTAATAGCAGCACTGCAGGAAGTAGTCCATGTGATTGACAGCTGCCTGACAGGGTTTAAAGCCTTTTCACAGCAGGTATCACGCAGCCCCTTAACCTTCACACTCCATAGAAAGTGAGAAAGTGAGAGAGAAAGTGAGTGAGAGAGAGAGACAGAGAGAGAGAGAGAGAAAGAGAGAGACGAGAGAGAGATAGAGAGAGAAGAGAGAGAGAGATAGAGAGATAGAGAGAGAGAGAAAAGGAAGGATGTTTTATTTTTTTAAATACATTTATTGGGCCAATAGCTACATCATTGTAGGCACAATCTTCACTTCATTGTAACGGACCTAAAACGTTCAATCCCCCCTACACCAGCCCAGCAGCATAGCTCTAGGGTCCTAATCACCACTCCCTGCACCAGCTCCAGCAGCATAGCTCTAGGGTCCTAATCCCCCCTGCACCAGCCCCAGCAGCATAGCTCTAGGGTCCTAATCCCCCCCCCCACCTGCACCAGCCCCAGCAGCATAGCTCTAGGGTCCTAATCCCCCCTGCACCAGCCCCAGCAGCATAGCTCTAGGGTCCTAATCCCCCCTGCACCAGCCCCAGCAGCACAGCTCTAGGGACCTCCCCCCGCACCAGCAGCATAGCTCTAGGGTCGTAATCCCCCCTGCACCAGCCCCAGCAGCATAGCTCTAGGGTCCTTACCCCCCCCTGCACCAGCCCCAGCAGCATAGCTCTAGGGTCCTTACCACCCCTGCACCAGCTCCAGCAGCATAGCTCTAGGGTCCTTACCCCCCCCCTGCACCATCCCCAGCAGCATAGCTCTAGGGTCCTTAACACCCCTGCACCAGCTCCAGCAGCATAGCTCTAGTGTCCTTACCCCCCTGCACCAGCAGCATAGCTCTAGGGTCCTAATCCCCCCTGCACCAGCCCCAGCAGCATAGCACTAGGGTCCTAATCCCCCCTGCACCAGCAGCATAGCTCTAGGGTCCTTACCCCCCCCCTGCACCAGCCCCAGCAGCATAGCTCTAGGGTCCTTACCCCCCCTGCACCAGCTCCAGCAGCATAGCTCTAGGGTCCTTACCCCCCTGCACCAGCCCCAGCAGCATAGCTCTAGGGTCCTTACCCCCCCCTGCACCAGCCCCAGCAGCATAGCTCTAGGTTCCTTAACCCCCCTGCACCAGCCCCAGCAGCAGAGAGAGATGATGATACATCCTAATTTAATTTAATTAAACACAGAAAACACATGATGCACAGTTTCACTCATGACACAAAACCTTGACAAAGTACAGGCTCAGTGAGCACAGCCTTGCTATTGTGAAGAGTAGACACAGGAAAACCTGTCTCCCTGTAGAGGAAAGGCTGTGCAACCACTGCACCACAGCAGAACCTGAGACAGAGCTGCATTTCCTGACCAAATGTAAAAAATATAAAACAATTAGAGAGTGCCATTTCCCCAAATTTTAAACCCTTATTCAATGTTTCAAAGACCTCTCTGATGAGAATAGGCTACCCGTCTTGTTGGGGGAGGAAGCAGAGAGCTGTGGGTTGGCAGCACACATCATTGCTGCCTGCCTTAAGATGAGGGACAGTGTCTGACAAACCAATCAACCTGCACATGTCAAATATTATTATTATTTTAATTATGTTCATATTTTAAATCTCTAAATTAAGTGTTATGTATATGTACATTGTTACCTCATGCCAATAGAACACCAAATAATGCATGCAGAGCAGAATTAGACAGATAGCCGCTAATTATCAAAATCCAGAACAGAGCTGTTCAATTCTGCAACTTCCTAAAAGGAAGCGATTCTCAAACCTTCCAAAAGAAAGCCATCACCTACAGAGAGATTACTTATACTTCCGGCGCCGACAGAGATGGCCGCCTCGCTTCGCGTTCCTAGGAAACTATGCAGTTTTTTGTTTTTTTACGTGTTATTTCTTACATTAGTACCCCAGGTCATCTTAGGTTTCATTACATACAGTCGAGAAGAACTACTGTATATAAGATCAGCGTCAACTCACCATCAGTACGACCAAGAATATGTTTTTCGCGACGCGGATCCTGTGTTCTGCCTTACAAACAGGACAACGGAATGGATCGCATGCAGCGACCCAAAAAAACGACTCCGAAAAAAGAGGGAAACGTGGCGGTCTTCTGGTCAGACTACGGAGACGGGCAAATCGTGCCCCATTTCCTAGCATTCTTCTTGCCAATGTCCAGTCTCTTGACAACAAGGTTGATGAAATCCGAGCAAGGGTAGCATTCCAGAGGGACATCAGAGACTGTAACGTTCTGTGCTTCACGGAAACATGGCTCACTGGAGAGACGCTATCCGACGGTGCAGCCAACGGGTTTCTCCACGCATCGCGCCGACAGAAACAAACACCTTTCTGGTAAGAAGAGGGGTGGGGGTGTATGCCTTATGGCTAACGACGCATGGTGCGATGAAAGAAACATACAGGAACTCAAATCCTTCTGTTCACCTGATTTAGAATTCCTCACAATCAAATGTAGACCGCATTATCTACCAAGAGAATTCTCTTCGATTATAATCACAGCCGTATATATCCCCCCCAAGCAGACACATCGATGGCTCTGAACGAACTTTATTTAACTCTTTGCAAACTGGAAACCATTTATCCGGAGGCTGCATTCATTGTTGTTGTTGATTTTAACAAGGCTAATCTGAAAACAAGACTCCCTAAATTTTATCAGCATATCGATTGCGCAACCAGGGGCAGAAAAAACCTTGGATCACTGTTACTCTAACTTCCGCGACGCATATAAGGCCCTGCCCCCCCCTTTCGGAAAAGCTGACCACGACTCCATTTTGCTGATACCTGCCTACAGACAAAAGCTAAAAAAAGAAGCTCCCACGCTGAGATCTGTCCAACGCTGGTCCGACCAAAGCTGACTCCACACTCCAAGACTGCTTCCATCACGTGGACTGGGACATGTTTCGTATTGCGTCAGATAACAACATTGACGAATACGCTGATTCGGTGTGCGAGTTAATTAGAACGTGCGTTGAAGATGTAGTTCCCATAGCAACGATTAAAACATTCCCTAACCAGAAACCTTGGATTGATGGCAGCATTCGCGTGAAACTGAAAGCGCGAACCACTGCTTTCAATCAGGGCAAGGTGTCTGGTAACATGACTGAATACAAACAATGCAGCTATTCCCTCCGTAAGGCTTTCAAACAAGCTAAGCGTCAGTACAGAGACAAAGTAGAATCCCAATTCAACGGCTCAGACACAAGAGGCATGTGGCAGGGTCTACAGTCAATCACGGACTACAGGAAGAAATCCAGCCCAGTCACGGACCAGGATGTCTTGCTCCCAGGCAGACTAAATAACTTTTTTGCCCGCTTTGAGGACAATACAGTGCCACTGACACTGCCTGCAACGGAAAAATGCGGTCTCTCCTTCACTGCAGCCGAGGTGAGTAAAACATTTAAACGTGTTAACCCTCACAAGGCTGCAGGCCCAGACGGCATCCCCAGCCGCGCCCTCAGAGCATGCGCAGACCAGCTGGCTGGTGTGTTTACGGACATATTCAATCAATCCCTATACCAGTCTGCTGTTCCCACATGCTTCAAGAGGGCCACCATTGTTCCTGTTCCCAAGAAAGCTAAGGTAACTGAGTTAAACGACTACCGCCCCGTAGCACTCAATTCCGTCATCATGAAGTGCTTTGAGAGACTAGTCAAGGACCATATCACCTCCACCCTACCTGACACCCTAGACCCACTCCAATTTGCTTACCGCTCAAATAGGTCCACAGAC
>NW_027008824.1:37500-69961 GCF_036934945.1 Oncorhynchus masou masou
GACAGAAAGAGAGAGAGAGGGGGATGGTGGGACAGAGAGCGAGAGAGAGATGGGGAGGGAGGGACAGAGAGCGAGAGAGAGAGGGGGAGGGAGGGACAGAGAGCGAGAGAGGGATAGCTGGACAGTGGAGAAAGAGGAGAGAGAGAGGGGGATGGTGGGACAGAGAGCGAGAGAGAGATGGGGAGGGAGGGACAGAGAGCGAGAGAGAGAGGGGAGGGAGGGACAGAGAGCGAGAGAGGGATAGCTGGACAGTGGAGAAAGAGGAGAGAGAGAGGGGGATGGTGGGACAGAGAGGAGAGAGAGAGGGGGAGGGAGGGACAGAGAGCGAGAGAGAGAGGGAGAGGGAGGGACAGAGAGCGAGAGAGGGATAGCTGGACAGTGGAGAAAGAGGAGAGAGAGGGGGAAGGGAGGGACAGAGAGGTGAGAGAGGGATGGTGGGACAGAGGAGAAAGAGGAGAGAGAGAGAGGGAAGGACAGAAAGGAGAGAGAGAGGGGGATGGTGGGACAGAGAGCGAGAGAGAGATGGGGAGGGAGGGACAGAGAGCGAGAGAGAGAGGGGGAGGGAGGGACAGAGAGCGAGAGAGGGATAGCTGGACAGTGGAGAAAGAGGAGAGAGAGAGGGGGATGGTGGGACAGAGAGCGAGAGAGAGATGGGGAGGGAGGGACAGAGAGCGAGAGAGGGGGAGGGAGGGACAGAGAGCGAGAGAGGGATAGCTGGACAGTGGAGAAAGAGGAGAGAGAGAGGGGGATGGTGGGACAGAGAGGAGAGAGAGAGGGGAGGGAGGGACAGAGAGAGCGAGAGAGAGAGGGAGAGGGAGGGACAGAGAGCGAGAGAGAGAGGGGGAGGGAGGGACAGAGAGCGAGAGAGGGATAGTTGGACAGTGGAGAAAGAGGAGAGAGAGAGGGGGATGGTGGGACAGAGAGGAGAGAGAGACTGGAGGGAGGGACAGAGAGCGAGAGAGAGAGAGGGGGAGGGAGGGACAGAGAGCGAGAGAGGGATAGCTGGACAGTGGAGAAAGAGGAGAGAGAGAGAAGGGGATGGTGGGACAGAGAGGAGAGAGAGAGGGGGAGGGAGGGACAGAGAGCGAGAGAGAGAGGAGGAGGGAGGGACAGAGAGCGAGAGAGAGGGGGAGGGAGGGACAGAGAGCGAGAGAGAGAGGGGGAGGGAGGGACAGAGAGCGAGAGAGGGATAGCTGGACAGTGGAGAAAGAGGAGAGAGAGGAAGGGGAGATGATGTTGTACGGACCTCAGGCAGTCTCTATGGGGATACCACAGGGTTCAATTCTTGGACCGACTCTTTTCTCTGTATATCAATGATGTCGCTCTGGCTGCTGGTGAGTCTCTGATCCTCCTCTAAGCAGACGACACCATTCTGTATATGTCTGGCCCTTCTTTGGACACTGTGTTAACAAACCTTCAAACGAGCTTCAATGCCATACAACACTCCTTCCGTGGCCTCCAACTGCTCTTAAACGATAGTAAAAGCAAATGCAAGCTTCGCTTCCCGCCCGTCCACCTCGTATCACTACTCTGGACTGTTCTGACTTAGAATGCGTGTATTTCTGTATGTGGACAACTATACATACCTAGGTGTCTGGCTAGACTGTAAACTCTCCTTACAGACTCATATTAAACATCTCCAATCCAAAATTAAATCTAGAATCGGCTTCTTATTCCGCAACAAAGCCTCCTTCACTCACGTCGCCAAAACTGACTATCCTACCGATCCATGACTTCGGCGATGTCATTCACAACATAGCCACCAACACTCTACTCAGCAAACTGGATGCAGTCTATCACAGTGCCATCCGTTTTGTCACCAAAGCCCCATATCCCACCCACCACTGCGACCTGTATGCTCTAATCGGCTGGCTCTCGCTACATATTCTTAGCTCCGCCTTATCTCAGCTCACTGGTCACCATAGCAGCACCCACTCATAGCACGCACTCCAGCAGCTATATCTCACTGGTCATCCCCAAAGCCAACACATTTAAGTCATTTACATTACATTTACATTACATTTAAGTCATTTAGCAGACGCTCTTATCCAGAGCGACTTACAAATTGGTGAATTCACCTTCTGACATCCAGTGGAACAGCCACTTTACAATAGTGCATCTAAATCATTTAAGGGGGGTGAGAAGGATTACTTTATCCTATCCTAGGTATTCCTTGAAGAGGTGGGGTTTCAGGTGTCTCCGGAAGGTGGTGATTGACTCCGCTGTCCTGGCGTCGTGAGGGAGTTTGTTCCACCATTGGGGGGCCAGAGCAGCGAACAGTTTTGACTGGGCTGAGCGGGAACTGTACTTCCTCAGTGGTAGGGAGGCGAGCAGGCCAGAGGTGGATGAACGCAGTGCCCTTGTTTGGGTGTAGGGCCTGATCAGAGCCTGGAGGTACTGCGGTGCCGTTCCCCTCACAGCTCCGTAGGCAAGCACCATGGTCAACACCTCCTTTGGCCACCTTTCCTTCCAGGTCTCTGCTACCAATGACTGGAATGAATTGCAAAAATAGCTGAAACTGGAGACTTTTATTTCCATCACCAATTTTTTTTTTTTACCTTTATTTAACCAGGCAAGTCAGTTAAGAACAAATTCTTATTTTCAATGACGGCCTGGGAACAGTGGGTTTACTGCCTGTTCAGGGGCAGAACGACAGATTTGTAACTTGTCAGCTCTAACCACTAGGCTACCGGTTACTAGTCCAACGCTCTAACCACTAGGCTACCCTGCCGTCACCAACTTTAAACATCAGCTATTTGAGCAGCTAACCAATCACTGCTGTCACACCCTGACCATAGTTTGCTTTGTATGTTTGTATGTTTTGTTTGGTCAGGGTGTGATATGAGTGGGCATTCTATGTTTCATGTCTAGTTTGTCTAGTTCTATGTCTGGCCTGATATGGTTCTCAATCAGAGGCAGGTGTGAGTCATTGTCTCTGATTGGGAACCATATTTAGGTAGCCTGTTTGGTGTTGGGTTTTGGTGGGTGATTGTCCTTGTTTCTGTCTCTGTGTTACTTTGCACCAGTTTAGGCTGTTTCGGTTTTCACGTTACGTTTATTGTTTTTGTATTGATTCGTGTTTCCATTGTTTTATTAATCATGAATGTCAATAGCCACGCCGCATTTTGGTCCGACTCTCCTTCACATAAAGAAAGCCGTTCCAGCTGCAGCTGTACATATCTGTAAATAGCCCATCCAACTACCGACCTCATCCCCATACTGGTTTTATCTCTCACCCTGACCTTAGAGAGACGTTTTATTTCTCTATTTGGTTAGGTCAGGGTGTGATGTGGGGTGGGCATTCTATGTTTTGTTTTCTGTTTCTTTATTTCTATGTTTTGGCCAGGTATGGTTCTCAATCAGGGACAGCTGTCTATCATTGTCTCTGATTGGGAATCATACTTAGGTAGCCCTTTTTCCCTCCTTTCAGTGTGGGTAGTTATCTTTGTTAGTGGCACTTAGCCCTGTAAGCTTCACGGTCGTTTCTTTAGTTTGTTGTTTTGTTGGCGCCTTTTAAAATGAATAATTTTGCACGCCCAATTTTTCAGTTTTTGATTTGTTAAAAAAGTTTGAAATATCCAATAAATGTCGTTCCACTTCATGATTGTGTCCCACTTGTTGTTGATTCTTCACAAAAAAATACAGTTTTATTTCTTTATGTTTGAAGCCTGAAATGTGGCAAAAGGTCGCAAAGTTCAAGGGGGCCGAATACTTTCGCAAGGCACTGTATGTATATAATAATGAATGAAAAAGAGGGAGGTAAGGAGAGCCAGGGCTGAGAAAATCATCGATCTGTCTTGCCAATCTCACTGCGTCTGATTAAAGCTCATTGAAAAGCTGTTCTATTTAATTGGGAAGGAAACAAGTTCTGTTGAAAGGTGTGTGTGACGTGATGTATGTACCAGCGGGACAATGAAGATGTATGGGATGTCAGGAGGGTTCTATAGAGGTATGGGGTGTCAGGAGGGTTCTATAGAGGTATGGGGTGTCAGGAGGGTTCTATAGAGGTATGGGGTGTCAGGAGGGTTCTATAGAGGTATGGGGTGTCAGGAGGGTTCTATAGAGGTATGGGGTGTCAGGAGGGTTCTGTAGAGGTATGGGGTGTCAGGAGGGTTCTGTAGAGGTATGGGGTGTCAGGAGGGTACTATAGAGGTATGGGGTGTCAGGAGGGTACTATAGAGGTATGGGATGAGGAGGGTTTTATAGAGGTATGGGGTGTCCGGAGGGTTCTATAGATGTATGGGATGTCAGGAGGGTTCTATAGAGGTATGGGGTGTCCGGAGGGTTCTATAGAGGTATGGGGTGTCAGGAGGGTTCTATAGAGGTATGGGGTGTCAGGAGGGTTCTATAGAGGTATGGGGTGTCAGGAGGGTTCTATAGAGGTATGGGGTGTCAGGAGGGTTCTGTAGAGGTATGGGGTGTCAGGAGGGTTCTGTAGAGGTATGGGGTGTCAGGAGGGTTCTGTAGAGGTATGGGGTGTCAGGAGGGTTCTATAGAGGTATGGGGTGTCAGGAGGGTACTATAGAGGTATGGGGTGTCAGGAGGGTACTATAGAGGTATGGGATGAGGAGGGTTTTATAGAGGTATGGGGTGTCCGGAGGGTTCTATAGATGTATGGGATGTCAGGAGGGTTCTATAGAGGTATGGGGTGTCCGGAGGGTTCTATAGAGGTATGGGATGAGGAGGGTTCTATAGAGGTATGGGGTGTCAGGAGGGTTCTATAGAGGTATGGGGTGTCAGGAGGGTTCTATAGAGGTATGGGATGAGGAGGGTTCAGTAGAGGTATGGGGTGTCAGGAGGGTTCTATAGAGGTATGGGATGAGGAGGGTTCTATAGAGGTATGGGGTGTCCGGAGGGTTCTATAGATGTATGGGGTGTCAGGAGGGTTCTGTAGTGGTATGGGGTGTCAGGAGGCTTTTATAGAGGTATGGGGTGTCCGGAGGGTTCTATAGATGTATGGGGTGTCAGGAGGGTTCTGTAGAGGTATGGGGTGTCAGGAGGGTTCTATAGAGGTATGGGGTGTCAGGAGGGTTCTATAGAGGTATGGGGTGTCAGGAGGGTTCTATAGAGGTATGGGATGAGGAGGGTTTTATAGAGGTATGGGGTGTCCGGAGGGTTCTATAGAGGTATGGGATGAGGAGGGTTTTATAGAGGTATGGGATGTCAGGAGGGTTCTATAGAGGTATGGGATGAGGAGGGTTCTATAGAGGTATGGGGTGTCAGGAGGGTTCTATAGAGGTATGGGGTGTCCGGAGGGGTCTATAGAGGTATGGGATGAGGAGGGTTTTATAGAGGTATGGGATGTCAGGAGGGTTCTATAGAGGTATGGGATGAGGAGGGTTCTATAGAGGTATGGGGTGTCAGGAGGGTTCTATAGAGGTATGGGGTGTCCGGAGGGGTCTATAGAGGTGTGGGGTGTCCGGAGGGTTCTATAGAGGTGTGGGGTGTCCGGAGGGTTCTATAGAGGTGTGGGGTGTCCGGAGGGTTCTATAGAGGTATGGGGTGTCAGGAGGGTTCTATAGAGGTATGGGGTGTCAGGGAGGGTTCTATAGAGGTATGGGGTGTCAGGAGGTTCTGTAGAGGTATGGGGTGTCAGGAGGGTTCTATAGAGGTATGGGGTGTCAGGAGGTTCTGTAGAGGTATGGGGTGTCCGGAGGGTTCTATAGAGGTATGGGGTGTCAGGAGGTTCTGTAGAGGTATGGGGTGTCAGGAGGGTTCTATAGAGGTATGGGGTGTCAGGAGGTTCTGTAGAGGTATGGGGTGTCCGGAGGGTTCTATAGAGGTATGGGCTGTCAGGAGGGTTCTATAGAGGTATGGGGTGTCAGGAGGGTTCTATAGAGGTATGGGGTGTCAGGAGGGTTCTATAGAGGTATGGGGTGGCAGGAGGGTTCTATAGAGGTATGGGGTGTCAGGAGGGTTCTATAGAGGTATGGGATGTCAAGAGGTTTCTATAGATGTATGGGATGTCAGGAGGGTTCTATAGACGTATGGGATGTCAGGAGGGTTCTATAGAGGTATGGGGTGTCAGGAGGGTTTTATAGAGGTATGGGGTGTCAGGAGGGTTCTATAGAGGTATGGGATGAGGAGGGTTCTATAGAGGTATGGGGTGTCAGGAGGGTTCTATAGAGGTATGGGATGAGGAGGGTTCTATAGAGGTATGGGATGAGGAGGGTTCTATAGAGGTATGGGGTGTCAGGAGGGTTCTATAGAGGTATGGGATGAGGAGGGTTCTATAGAGGTGTGGGATGAGGAGGGTTCTATAGAGGTATGGGGTGTCAGGAGGGTTCTATAGAGGTATGGGATGAGGAGATTTTTATAGAGGTATGGGGTGTCCGGAGGGTTCTATAGAGGTATGGGATGAGGAGGGTTTTATAGAGGTATGGTGTGTCCGGAGGGTTCTATAGAGGTATGGGGTGTCAGGAGGGTTCTATAGAGGTATGGGATGAGGAGGGTTCTATAGAGGTATGGGATGAGGAGGGTTTTATAGAAGTATGGGGTGTCAGGAGGGTTCTATAGAGGTATGGGATGAGGAGGGTTTTATAGAGGTATGGGATGAGGAGGGTTTTTATAGAGGTATGGGGTGTCCGGAGGGTTCTATAGAGGTATGGGGTGTCAGGAGGGTTCTATAGAGGGTTGGGGTGTCAGGAGGGTTCTATAGAGGTATGGGATGAGGAGGGTTCTATAGAGGTATGGGATGAGGAGGGTTTTATAGAGGTATGGGGTGTCAGGAGGGTTCTATAGAGGTATGGGATGAGGAGGGTTCTATAGAGGTATGGGATGAGGAGGGTTTTATAGAGGTATGGGGTGTCAGGAGGGTTCTATAGAGGTATGGGATGAGGAGGGTTCTATAGAGGTATGGGGTGTCAGGAGGGTTCTATAGAGGTATGGGATGAGGAGGGTTCTATAGAGGTATGGGATGAGGAGGGTTCTATAGAGGTATGGGATGAGGAGGGTTCTATAGAGGTATGGGGTGTCAGGAGGGTTCTATAGAGGTATGGGGTGTCAGGAGGGTTCTATAGAGGTATGGGGTGTCAGGAGGGTTCTATAGAGGTATGGGATGAGGAGGGTTCTATAGAGGTATGGGATGAGGAGGGTTCTATAGAGGTATGGGGTGTCAGGAGGGTTCTATAGAGGTATGGGGTGTCAGGAGGGTTCTATAGAGGTATGGGATGTCAGGAGGGTTCTATAGAGGTATGGGGTGTCAGGAGGGTACTATAGAGGTATGGGGTGTCAGGAGGTTTCTATAGAGGTATGGGGTGTCAGGAGGGTTCTATAGAGGTATGGGATGAGGAGGGTTCTATAGAGGTATGGGATGAGGAGGGTTCTATAGAGGTATGGGGTGTCAGGAGGGTTCTATAGAGGTATGGGGTGTCAGGAGGGTTCTATAGAGGTATGGGGTGTCAGGAGGGTTCTATAGAGGTATGGGGTGTCAGGAGGGTACTATAGAGGTATGGGATGAGGAGGGTTCTATAGATGTATGGGATGAGGAGGGTTCTATAGAGGTATGAGGTGTCAGGAGGGTTCTATAGAGGTATGGGGTGTCAGGAGGGTTCTATAGAGGTATGGGATGAGGAGGGTTCTGTAGAGGTATGGGATGAGGAGGGTTCTATAGAGGTATGGGGTGTCAGGAGGGTTCTATAGAGGTATGGGGTGTCAGGAGGGTTCTGTAGAGGTATGGGATGAGGAGGGTTCTATAGAGGTATGGGATGAGGAGGGTTCTATAGAGGTATGGGGTGTCCGGAGGGTTCTATAGAGGTATGGGGTGTCAGGAGGGTTCTATAGAGGTATGGGATGAGGAGGGTTCTATAGAGGTATGGGATGAGGAGGGTTCTATAGAGGTGTGGGGTGTCCGGAGGGTTCTATAGAGGTATGGGATGAGGAGGGTTCTATAGAGGTATGGGATGAGGAGGGTTCTATAGAGGTATGGGGTGTCAGGAGGGTTCTATTTAAGTGCTAATTCCCGAGAAGTCGGTGTTTGGAGGATATATTGGCACGTGTATTGTTAGGACCGAGATGAAACCGGGGAACATTATCACTTTCATACAAAAGGTTACTAACAGATTCACATTTGGAGATCAAATTAGAAACATTGAAACAATGTTGCAATTGTCAGAGAGACAAACAGCAATGTTTATGCAAATCTCTGCTGTTGAAAACTAAATGTTGGTCTTAAAGAAATGTGAGAAAATGTCTAGATGCTTTTTATAGTGGAGATTAAGTTTATAAATTGCCTGGCTGGGATGATGAGACATTGGATTGTGCAGTCACAAGGAACAGAGTAAGTAGGCATTATAACTTCGTAAATGTAGCTGGTGGCAACTTGTGGAATAGATACTGACTGAAATGCGGTTTTAACCTATCGGCATTCAGGATGAGACCCACCCGTTGTATAAAGAGGTATGTGTTGTCAGGAGGGTTCTATGTATAATGGATGAAGAAGGGGCATTGGGTTTAACTTTTCTGTTACAGCGAAATAAAAATGTTGCATCTCGATCCTCTTCTTTCTTTCTCCCTTTCTCTCTCTCCCTCTCCCTCTCTCTCTCTCTCTCTCTCTCTGGAAGAGTTGGGAGATGAGCAGGTTGTTACGCAGTGAGCCTTTTCAAATCAATTCTAATTTGTGAAATTGGGCTCTGGCAGCTACTGGGCTAGGATGGGCTGTGGGTCTACATAGATAACGGAGGGAGAGGGCTGGGTAGAGGGATGGAGAGAGGAAGAGAGGGGAGAGAGAAATGGGTGGGAGTGAGGGGAGAGGGAACAGAGAGACGGGAGAGAGTGAGATAGAGACAGGCGAGACACTAGGTCCGACACAAGGCTAGAAACAAGGCCAGACAGATACAAAGCCAGATACAAGGCAAGACACTAGGCTAAACACAAAGGCTAAACAGACACTAGGCCAGACACAAGGCGAGACACTAGGCCAGACACAAGGCAGGATAGACACATGGCCAGACACAAGGCCAGACACAAGGCAAGGCACAAGGCCAAACACAAGGCCAGAGACAAGGCCAGACACAAGGCAGGAGGCCAGACACAATGCCCGACACAAGGCCAGATGGACACAAGGCCAGACAGACACAAGGCCTGACAGACACAAGGCAAGGCACTAGGCCAAACACAAGGCCAAACAGACACTAGGCCACACAAAAGGCCAGACACTAGGCCAAACACAAGGCTAGACACAAGGAAAAACAGACACAAGGCCAGACACAAGGCTAGACACAAAGCCAGACACAAGGCTAGACACTAGGCCAGATACAAGGCCAAACAGACACTAGGCCAGGCACAAGGCCAGACGCAAGGCTAGACACAAGGTTAAACACTAGGCCAGACACAATGCCAGACAGACACTAGGCTAGACACTAGGCCAGACACTAGGCCAGACACAAGGCTAGACACAAAGCTATACACTAGGCCAGACACAAGGCTAGACACAAAGCTATACACTAGGCCAGACACAAGGCCAGACACAAAGCTATACACTAAGCCAGACACAAGGCCAGACAGACACTAGGTTAGACACTAGGCCAGACACAAGGCCAGACAGACACTAGGCTAGACACTAGGCCAGACACAAGGCCAGACACAAGGCCAGACACAAGGCCAGACAGACACAAGGCCAGACACAAGGCCAGACAGACACAAGGCCAGACAATAGGCCAGACACAAGGCCAGACTGACACTAGGCTAGACACTAGGCCAGACACAAGGCCAGACAGACACTAGGCCAGACAGACACAAGGCCAGACAGACACTAGGCCAGACACAAGGCCAGACAGACACAAGGCCAGACAGACCTCTCCTCTCCCTGGACAGGTAAGCTTTCCCTCTTCGTTCTTCTTTCACACATGGATTCTCTACATCACACCCACGCATGCACACACACACATACACACACACACACACACACACACACACACACACACACACACACACACACACACACACACACACACACACACACACACACACACACACACACACACACACACACATACCTGATTAATGTGACAGACCCAAAATGAAGAAAATCATTGACAATGTACAGACTCAGTGAGCAGAGCCTTGCTATTGAGAAAGGCAAACCTGGTCCTCAAGAGAAGACAGGCTATGTGCACACTGCCCACAAAATGAGTTGGAAACTGAGCTGCACTTCCTAACCTCCTGCCAAATGTATGACCATATTAGAGACACATATTTCCCTCAGAGTACACAGACCCACAAAGACTTTTATAAACAAATCAAACATTGATAAACTCTGTTAGGCAAAATATCACAGTGTGCAATCAAAGCACCGAGATTTGTGACACGTTGCCATGAGAAAAGGACAACCAGCGTAGTACAAACACTATTATAAATACCATCAATATTCATCTGTGTATTCTTTCTCTAACTATTTGCACTTTGCTAAACCACTGATAGCTATATATAGAGAATATATATATATACTATAATAATATCATATATCATATAATATATTAATATAATATATATACTATAACACTTTAAAACAATCTGTTTTAATCCTTTGTTAGTGCAATGTTTACTGTTTATTTCTAATATTTATTTTGTTGATGTTGTTCTGTGTATTCTCACTTTTTTGTTTATTGCTTTATCTCACTTGCTCACTGTTGCCATGTCAACAGGTTTCCCCCCATTGTCACGGCTTTCGTTGTGGGAAGGAGGAGCGGACCAAAATGCAGCGTAGTTGTGATTCATTTTATTTAAATAAGGAAACGATACACGATGAAACTAACAAAATAACAAACGTACGAAAACAGCCCTATCTGGTGCAAAACACAGAGACAGGAACAATCACCCACAATACACACAGTGAAACCCAGGCTACCTAAATATGGTTCCCAATCAGAGACAACGACTAACACCTGCCTCTGATTGAGAACCATATCAGGCCAGACATAGAAATAGACAAACAAGACATCCAACATAGAATGCCCACTCAGATCACACCCTGACCAACCAAAATACAGAAACATACAAAATAAACTATGGTCAGGGTGTGACAGCCATGCCAATAAAGACACTCATCCTCACATCCCCTTTCCCTGACACATCACACAGGTCATGAACCTATTTCTGTAAAACTACAATATACTATACCTTTAAAATCAATGTGAAAATTACGAGAAAAATGGATCAAAAATATATATACAGTTGAAGTTGGAAGTTGACATACACCTTAGCCAAATACATTTAAACTCAGTTTTTCACAATTCCTGACATTTAATCCTAGCAAAAAGTCCCTGTCTTAGGTCAGTTAGGATCACCACTTTATTTTAAGAATGTGAAATGTCAGAATAATAGTAGAGAGAATGATTTATTTCAGCTTTTATTTCTTTCATCACATCTGGGAAGAAGTTTACATACACTCAATTAGCATTTAGTAGCATTGCCTTTAAATTGTTCAACTTGGGTTCAACATTTCGGGCAGCCTTCCACAAGCTTCCCACAATACTTTGGGTGAATTTTAGCCCATTCCTCCTGACAGAGCTGGTGTAACTGAGTCAGGTTTGTAAGCTTCCTTGCTCGCACACACTTTTTCAGTTCTGCCCACACATTTTCCATAGGATTGAGGTCAGGGCTTTGTGATGGCCACTCTAATACCTTGACTTTGTTGTCCTTAAGCCATTTTACCACAACTTTGGAAGTATGCTTGGGGTCACTGACAATTTAGAAGACCCATTTGTATTTATTTATTTCACCTTTATTTAACCAGGTAGGCTAGTTGAGGATTTATTTAAGCTTTTCTTTCATCTCATTCGCTGTGGGTCAGAGGTTTACATTTACTCAATTAGTATTTGGTAGCATTGCCTTTGAAATTGTTTAACTTGGGTCAAACGTTTTGGGTAGCCTTCCAGTTGGGATGGTATCCTTCGGCTTGCAAGCCTACCCCTTTAGCCTCCAAACATAACGATGGTCATTATGGCCAAACAGTTCTATTTTTGTTTCATCAGACCAGAGGACATTTCTCCAAAAAGTACAATCTTTGTCCGCATGTGCAGTTGCAAACCGTAGTCTGGCTTTTTATGACGGTTTTGGAGCAGTGGCTTCTTCCTTGCTGAGCGGCCTTTCAGGTTATGTCGATATAGGACTCGTTTTACTGTGGATATAGATACTTTTGTACCTGTTTCCTTCAGCATTTTCACAAGGTCCTTTGCTGTTGTTCTGGAATTGATTTGCACTTTTCGCACCAAAGTACGTTCATCTCTAGGAGACAGAACGCGTCTCCTTCCTGAGCGATATGACGGCTGCGTGGTCCCATGGTGTTTATACTTGCGTACTATTGTTTGTACAGATTAACGTGGTACCTTCAGGTGTTTGGAAATTGCTCCTAAGGATGAACCAGACCTGTGGATGTCTACAATTTGTTTTCTGAGGTCTTGGCTGATTTCTTTTGATTTTCCGATGATGTCAAGCAAAGATGCACTGAGTTTGAAAGTTGACCTTGAAATACATCCACAGGTACACCTCCAATTGACTCAAATGACGTCATTTAGCCTATCAGAAGCTTCTAAAGCCATGACATCATTTTCTGGAATTTCCCAAGCTGTTTAAAGGCCCAGTCAACTTAGTGTATGTAAACTTCTGACCCACTGGAATTGTGACACAGAGAATTATAAGTGAAATAATCTGTCTGTAAACAATTGTTGGAAAAATGACTTGTGTCATGTACAAAGTAGATGTCCAAACCAACTTGCCAAAACTATAGTGTGTTAACAAGAAATGTGTGGAGTGGTTGAAAAACGAGTTTTAATGACTCCAAACTAAGTATATTTAAACTTCCGACTTCAACTGTACATATCTCTCTCTCTCTCTCTCTCTCTCTCTCTCTCTCTCTCTCTCTCTCTCTCTCTCTCTCTCTCTCTCTCTCTCTCTCTCTCTATATATATATATATATATATATATATATATATATATATATATATATATATATTAATTACTGAACCACCTCCTGTGAAACGTGCTGTACTAAAAATAGGAAAATAATAATATTTAAAAGAAGCTATACATTTAATAAGACATCCCTTCGGAAAAACTATATTTTATACGATGGTCTACCTTACATTTACATTACATTTACATTTAAGTCATTTAGCAGACGCTCTTATCCAGAGCGACTTACAAATTGGTGAATTCACCTTCTGACATCCAGTGGAACAGCCACTTTACAATAGTGCATCTAAATCATTTAAGGGGGGGTGAGAAGGATTACTTATCCTATCCTAGGTATTCCTTGAAGAGGTGGGGTTTCAGGTGTCTCCGGAAGGTGGTGATTGACTCTGCTGTCCTGGCGTCGTGAGGGAGTTTGTTCCACCATTGGGGGGCCAGAGCAGCGAACAGTTTTGACTGGGCTGAGCGGGAACTGTACTTCCTCAGTGGTAGGGAGGCGAGCAGGCCAGAGGTGGATGAACGCAGTGCCCTTGTTTGGGTGTAGGGCCTGATCAGAGCCTGGAGGTACTGCGGTGCCGTTCCCCTCACAGCTCCGTAGGCAAGCACCATGGTCTTGTAGCGGATGCGAGCTTCAACTGGAAGCCAGTGGAGAGAGCGGAGGAGTGGGGTGACGTGAGAGAACTTGGGAAGGTTGAACACCAGACGGGCTGCGGCGTTCTGGATGAGTTGTAGGGGTTTAAATACCGTAGTACTACTATAGTCATATACTATATTATTCACTGGAGTGTTTAAGCAGACTTTACTGTAGTATACTGTAGTGTTCACAGATAACTATTGTAAACAAATAAAAGAAAACAGTAATATACCCTATAGTATTTCATGTTTTTACATATTGTAGTATACTGTGATATTTAATGTAGTGTTTCATTTTGCAGACATTACTATTTACTATAGTGTTTTATTATCTCAGGCGTAGAAGTGAAGGTTCTCTCCTTGAGGAAACCTACTGGAGAGATACTAGAAGAGGACTTTTTATATAACCTGTAGATATGACTGGTCTCTCTCTCTCTCTCTCTCTCTCTCTTCTCTATAACCTGTAGATATGACTGGTCTCTCTCTCTCTCTCTCTCTCTCTCTCTCTCTTCTCTATAACCTGTAGATATGACTGGTCTCTCTCTCTCTCTCTCTCTCTCTCTCTCTCTCTATAACCTGTAGATAGGACTGGTCCCTCTCAACTCCCTCCTTTCTCCTAGTCAGATCCCTCTCAACTCCCTCTTTTCTCCTTGTAAGAGTCTGGAATATCACGTTCCTCACAGGACCCCTAAACCACAGAGAAAGAGGGTCCCAGATGGATAGGTCAGTGGATGATTGATTGATAGATAGGTAGATAGATGGATAGATCGATCGATAGATCAGCGCTTTTGCACTTTTCTATAATCTGTATAGAGCACAATATGGTCTCTACTTGACATGTAGTTTTCTCACTCATGGGTGGCACAAATTGGGACATGGGGGAGGGGATAAGTCAAAGTGTATGCAAATTGTGTAGTGTAGTATGCGCTATAGTTATAAAAATAGTTAAAAATAGTTAATAGTAGTTAGGACATACTTTACTATAGTATTGAGGTGGCAGGGTAGCCTAGTGGTTAGAGCGTTGGACTAGTAACCACAAGGTTGCAAGTTCAAACCACTGAGCTGACAAGGTACAAATCTGTCGTTCTGCCCCTAAACAGGCAGTTAACCCACTGTTCCCAGGCCGTCATTGAAAATAAGAATGTGTTCTTAACTGACTTGCCTCATTAAATAAAGGTAAAATAAAAATCTATAGTATTATACAACACACTATATTAATCTATAGTATTATACAACGTACTATAGTATTCTACTATAGTATTCTACAGTCTTCTACAACACACTATAGTAAGTACTATACATGACTGAGGGTTTCTACAGTGTGAAGTAGGGATGACCAGGGATGTTCTCTGTTTAGTGAGTCCTCCAGATCAGAGGCAGTAGGGATGACCAGGGATGTTCTCTGTTTAGTGAGTCCTCCAGATCAGAGGAAGTAGGGATGACCAGGGATGTTCTCTGTTTAGTGAGTCCTCCAGATCAGAGGTAGTAGGGATGACCAGGGATGTTCTCTGTTTAGTGAGTCCTCCAGATCAGAGGCAGTAGGGATTACCAGGGATGTTCTCTCTTTAGTGAGTCCTCCAGATCAGAGGAAGTAGGGATAACCAGGGATGTTCTCTGTTTAGTGAGTCCTCCAGATCAGAGGCAGTAGGGATGACCAGGGATGTTCTCTGTTTAGTGAGTCCTCCAGATCAGAGGCAGTTGGGATGACCAGGGATGTTCTCTGTTTAGTGAGTCCTCCAGATCAGAGGCAGTAGGGATGACCAGGGATGTTCTCTGTTTAGTGAGTCCTCCAGATCAGAGGCAGTAGGGATGACCAGGGATGTTCTCTGTTTAGTCAGTCCACCAGATCAGGGGCAGTAGGGATGACCAGGGATGTTCTCTGTTTAGTGAGTCCTCCAGATCAGAGGCAGTAGGGATAACCAGGGATGTTCTCTGTTTAGTGAGTCCACCAGATCAGGGGCAGTAGGGATGACCAGGGATGTTCTCTGTTTAGTGAGTCCTCCAGATCAGAGGCAGTAGGGCTGACCAGGGATGTTCTCTGTTTAGTGAGTCCTCCAGATCAGAGGCAGTAGGGCTGACCAGGGATGTTCTCTGTTTAGTGAGTCCACCAGATCAGGGGCAGTAGGGATGACCAGGGATGTTCTCTGTTTAGTGAGTCCTCCAGATCAGAGGCAGTAGGGATGACCAGGGATGTTCTCTGTTTAGTGAGTCCACCAGATCAGAGGCAGTAGGGATGACCAGGGAGGTTCTCTGTTTAGTGAGTCCTCCAGATCAGAGGCAGTAGGGATGACCAGGGATGTTCTCTGTTTAGTGAGTCCTCCAGATCAGAGGCAGTAGGGATGACCAGGGAGGTTCTCTGTTTAGTGAGTCCTCCAGATCAGAGGCAGTAGGGATGACCAGGGAGGTTTTCTTGATAAGAGAACATTAGACAATTTTCCTATCCTGCTAAACATTGAAAATGTAACGAGTAGTTTTGGGTGTCAGGGAAAATGTATGGAATAAAAAGGACATTATTTTCTTTAGGAATGTAGTGGAGTAAAAGTAAAAGTTAAATAGTAAAGTACAGATACCCAAAACAACGACTAAAAATGACTAAACGATAATCCTCGTAATCATTCATTACAAATGCACAGAAAGATATATTGCACACAGCACAAAGTTACTAGCAACACCCTGGGCCAGTGTTTCATGGTTTACCAGACAAACTATCGCTTTGTCTTCTGAGAGAGGAGAGGAAGAGTTTCTACAGAGGAGATGAGAGAGGGAAGACTAATCTTTGAATATAGGAGAAGAGATGTGTGGGAGGAGAAAATGCATTTGTGGATTGGGACCGTCAGCTTTTAACATCAGTAGAAAAAATGCATTGAGAGATCAGTCTTCTTGTTATCCTGTCCCGTGTGCTGCTGTGATTAAACCTTGCCTCTCATCGGGAACTTGCCTCTCATCGGGACCTTGCCTCTCATCGGGAACTTGCCTCTCATCGGGAACTTGCCTCTCATCGGGACCTTGCCTCTCATCGGGAACTTGCCTCTCATCGGGACCTTGCCTCTCATCGGGACCTTGCCTCTCATCGGGAACTTGCCTCTCATCGGGAACTTGCCTCTCATCGGGAACTTGCCTCTCATCGGGACCTTGCCTCTCATCGGGAACTTGCCTCTCATCGGGAACTTGCCTCTCATCGGGACCTTGCCTCTCATCGGGACCTTGCCTCTCATCGGTACCTTGCCTCTCATCGGGACCTTGCCTCTCATCGGGAACTTGCCTCTCATCGGGAACTTGCCTCTCATCGGGACCTTGCCTCTCATCGGGAACTTGCCTCTCATCGGGACCTTGCCTCTCATCGGGACCTTGCCTCTCATCGGGAACTTGCCTCTCATCGGGAACTTGCCTCTCATCGGGAACTTGCCTCTCATCGGGACCTTGCCTCTCATCGGGAACTTGCCTCTCATCGGGAACTTGCCTCTCATCGGGACCTTGCCTCTCATCGGGACCTTGCCTCTCATCGGTACCTTGCCTCTCATCGGGACCTTGCCTCTCATCTGGACTTTGCCTCTCATCGGGAACATGCCTCTCATCGGGAACTTGCCTCTCATCGGGAACTTGCCTCTCATCGGGACCTTGCCTCTCATCGGGAACTTGCCTCTCATCGGGAACTTGCCTCTCATCGGGAACTTGCCTCTCATCGGGAACTTGCCTCTCATCGGGAACTTGACTCTCATCGGGACCTTGCCTCTCATCGGTACCTTGCCTCTCATCGGGAACTTGCCTCTCATCGGGACCTTGCCTCTCATCGGGACTTTGTCTCTCATCGGGAACTTGCCTCTCATCGGGACCTTGCCTCTCATCAGGAACTTGCCTCTCATCGGGAACTTGCCTCTCATCGGGAACTTGCCTCTCATCGGTACCTTGCCTCTCATCGGTACCTTGCCTCTCATCGGGACCTTGCCTCTCATCGGGACTTTGCCTCTCATCGGGAACTTGCCTCTCGTCGGGAACTTGCCTCTCGTCGGGAACTTGCCTCTCGTCGGTACTTTGCCTCTCATCGGTACCTTGCCTCTCGTCGGTACTTTGCCTCTCATCGGTACCTTGCCTCTCATCGGGACTTTGCCTCTCATCGGTACCTTGCCTCTCATCGGGACTTTGCCTCTCATCGGGACCTTGCCTCTCATCAGGACTTTGCCTCTCATCAGGACTTTGCCTCTCATCGGGACCTTGCCTCTCATCAGGACTTTGCCTCTCATCGGTACCTTGCCTCTCATCAGGACTTTGCCTCTCATCGGGACTTTGCCTCTCATCGGGACCTTGCCTCTCATCAGGACTTTGCCTCTCATCGAGACTTTGCCTCTCATCTCATCTACTAACCGTTGAAAGACTTCTACAGGGATGCTGCCACTTCTTGACTTCTTGACCTCCCCGTCAGTCACTCCTAACCTCCCCGTCGGTCACTCCTAACCTCCCAGTCGGTCACTCCTAACCTCCCAGTCGGTCACTCCTAACCTCCCAGTCGGTCACTCCTAACCTCCCAGTCGGTCACTCCTAACCTCCCAGTCGGTCACTCCTAACCACCCAGTCGGTCACTCCTAACCTCCCAGTCGGTCACTCCTAACCTCCCAGTCGGTCACTCCTAACCTCCCAGTCGGTCACTCCTAACCTCCCAGTCGGTCACTCCCTAACCTCCCCGTCGGTCCTCCCTAACCTCCCAGTCGGTCACTCCTAACCTCCCAGTCGGTCACTCCCTAACCTCCCCGTCGGTCACTCCCTAACCTCCCCGTCGGTCACTCCTAACCTCCCCGTCGGTCACTCCTAACCTCCCCGTCGGTCACTCCTAACCTCCCCGTCGGTCACTCCTACCCTCCCCGTCGGTCACTCCTAACCTCCCCGTCGGTCACTCCTAACCTCCCCGTCGGTCACTCCTAACCTCCCCGTCAGTCACTCCTAACAACATCATTACCAGTTACTGTGTTTAGAGTCATTAATGTCGTCATTACTGGTTACAGAGCTAGTGTGTGTGTTGGGATGGGTGGGATGTGTGTGTGTGTGTGTGTGCGACTGTGTGCGACTGTGCATGAACACACACACACACACACACACACACACAGACACACACCACAGACAGCCATAAATATCTCAGCATACATTACAGTGATTAATTCTTTGTTTCTCGATGCAGTGTGAGGTTTATATGTGCTGTGTCAGATACACTCATACACATTGTACTGTATAAAGCACACAGACAGACACATAGAAATACTGCAGAGGTGCATATATGTTCCTATGTTCTGCTTTCAAATGGCCTTGACTGCCCTGGCACTGACGTAAAGGGTTTCTACAGAGGAGAGAGGAGAGGAAGGGTTTCTAGAGAGGAAAGAGGAGAGAGGAGAGAGGAAAGAGGAGAGAGGAAGGGTTTCTAGAGAGGAAAGAGGAGATAGGAGAGAGGAGAAAGGTCCATAGGAGCCTAGAGAAAAAGCATATCAACTCAAATAGCACTGCTTACATCACCATGTCTCTGCCACTAACTCTCCCTCTACTCTACCCTCTGGGAGAGGGGGCATAGGGAGAGGGGGCATAGGGAGAGAGAGAAAGAGAGACACAGAGAGAGAAACAGGGAGAGAACGATAAAGAGAGAGCGAGGGAGAGTAGGGAGAAGGGAGAGAGAAAGAGAGGAGGGAAGAGAGAGAAGAGAGAGAGAGAGAGAGAGAGAGAGAGAGAGAGGGGAGGAAAGATAGAGGAGGGAAGAGAGAGAGGGGGGAGAAAGGAGTATGGAGGGAAGGAATGAGAAGGCAGAAACAGGAGGCAGGTTTTAAATCACCAGGGTATGAGGCACATCAATGGAACCCATTAGCCCGCCAGTGCCCTACTAGAGAGACACACACACACGCACACGCACACACACACGCACACACACACACACACACACACAAAAACATGCTGTTTTTCAAGGTGGCAGACACTGTCTAGATTACCATCAATAGTCTCTCTTCTTCTTCTTCTTTCTCATCCTCTCTTCTCTCTCTTCCTTCTTCTTCTAGTTCTGATGAAGAAACGTGACTTTTAGCCAGCAAACGGAGTGTCTGTTAGGAACCTGGCACAGTGTGATCACCATCAGGGTAGCCTAGTGGTTAGAGCGTTGGACTAGTAACCGGAAGGTTGCGAGTTCAAACCCCCGAGCTGACAAGGTACAAATCTGTCTTTCTACCCCTGAACAGGCAGTTGACCCACTCTTCCCAGGCCATCATTGAAAATAAGAATTTGTTCTTGCCTGGTAAAATAAAATCTGTCTTTTCCTGAGTCAGACCAAATGTTTACTAGGAACCTGGCACAGTGTGATCACCATCTGACTCTACCTGATCCTGAGTCAGACCAAATGTTTACTGACTCTCTGGAGTCTCCTGTCTCTCTGTGCCAGTGTATTTATCCCTGTGTTTCCTGTCTCTCTGTGCCAGTGTATTTATCCCTTTGTTTCCTGTCTCTCTGTACCAGTGTATTTATCCCTGTGTTTCCTGTCTCTCTGTACCAGTGTATTTATCCCTGTCTCTCTGTGCCAGTGTATTTATCCCTGTGTTTCCTGTCTCTCTGTACCAGTGTATTTATCCCTGTGTTTCCTGTCTCTCTGTACCAGTGTATTTATCCCAGTGTTTCCTGTCTCTCTGTGCCAGTGTATTTATCCCTGTGTTTCCTGCCTCTCTGTGCCAGTGTATTTATCCCTGTGTTTCCTGCCTCTCTGTTCCAGTGTATTTATCCCTGTGTTTCCTGTCTCTCTGTACCAGTGTATTTATCCCGGTGTTTCCTGTCTCTCTGTACCAGTGTATTTATCCCGGTGTTTCCTGTCTCTCTGTACCAGTGTATTTATCTCGGTGTTTCCTGTCTCTCTGTACCAGTGTATTTATCCCTGTGTTTCCTGTCTCTCTGTACCAGTGTATTTATCCCTGTGTTTCCTGTCTCTCTGTACCAGTGTATTTATCCCTTTTGTTTCCTGTCTCTCTGTACCAGTGTATTTATCCCTGTGTTTCCTGTCTCTCTGTGCCAGTGTATTTATCCCTGTGTTTCCTGTCTCTCTGTACCAGTGTATTTATCCCAGTGTTTCCTGTCTCTCTGTACCAGTGTATTTATCCCTGTGTTTCCTGTCTCTCTGTACCAGTGTATTTATCCCTGTGTTTCCTGTTTCTCTGTACCACTGTATTTATCTCTGTACCCACCTGCCTGACCAGTCTGCCTGCCCTGACCTATGACAAGGGGCGGCAGGGTAGCCTAGTGGTTAGAGCGTTGGACTAGTAACTGAAAGGTTGCGCGTTCAAATCCCCGAGCTAATAAGGTAAAAATCTGTCGTTCTGCCCCTGAACAAGGCAGTTAACCAACTGTTCCTAGGCCATCATTGAAAATAAGAATTTGTTCTTAACTGACTTGCCTAGTAAAAACTAAATAAATAACAATAGCATAATATATTTAATATGCCATATACAATTTTTTTTAACAGTTTCACTTATTATTTTTAATTACCTTAATCATTATGACACACCGCTCACGACTGTCATTGGTTACAATAATTGCACTCTTTGTCTACATACAGTGGGGCAAAAAAAAGTATTTAGTCAGCCACCAATTGTGCAAAAAAGTGTGTGAAAACCTTGTGAAGACTTACAGAAAACGTTTGACCTCTGTCATTGCCAACAAAGGGTATATAACAAAGTATTGAGATAAACTTTTGTTATTGACCAAATACTTATTTTCCACCATAATTTGCAAATAAATTCATTAAAAATCCTACAATGTGAATTTCTGGATTTTTTTTTCTCTCATTTTGTCTGTCATAGTTGAAGTGTACCTATGATGAAAATTACAGGCCTCTCTCATCTTTTTAAGTGGGAGAACTTGCACAATTGGTGGCTGACTAAATAGTTTTTTGCCCCACTGTAACCTGGTTCAAGTAGTCATGACATCAACCTGAAGAAGACACGGTGATGCCGAAACGTTGGTAAATACCCAATAAATTGCAGGGAGTTAATACATTATACATTATACATTATATACAGTGTGCGACTTTCTTTATTTTGATAGTATAGTTTATTCGCCGTTAGTCAGCACCTCAACACAAAATATTTTCCGGGCGCCAGCTCATGTTATATTACCGTAGGATATATCATCGGTGGCATTAAAATACATAGTTTAAATATCACAAGCATTTTCACGAGTTTATTTTACCGTAGGAAATGTAAAAACAGTCAAGTGTTCAACACATGACATTCGCGGACATTCGACTTAGTTACAACTGTGAAAGAGAAAGGGTTTGTGTTGTAACGCGACAACTGTGAAAGAGAAAAGGGTTTGTGTTGAAACGCGACAACTGTGAAAGAGAAAGCGTTTGTGTTGTAACGTGACAACTGTGAAAGAGAAAGGGTTTGTGTTGTAACGTGACAACTGTGAAAGAGAAAGGGTTTGTGTTGGAACGTGACAACTGTGAAAGAGAAAGGGTTTGTGTTTGAACGCGACAACTGCGAAAGAGAAAGGGTTTGTGTTGTAACAAAACAACTGTGAAAGAGAAAGCGTTTGTGTTGTAACAAAACAACTGTGAAAGAGAAAGGGTTTGTGTTGGAACGCGACAACTGTGAAAGAGAAAGGGTCTGTGTTGGAACGTGACAACTGTGAAAGAGAAAAGGGTTTGTGTTGAAACGCAACAAATGTGAAAGAGAAAGGGTTTGTGTTGGAACGCGACAACTGTGAAAGAGAAAGCGTTTGTGTTGGAACGCGACAACTGTGAAAGAGAAAGCGTTTGTGTTGTAACGCAACAACTGTGAAAGAGAAAAGGGTTTGTGTTGAAACGCAACAACTGTGAAAGAGAAAGGGTTTGTGTTGGAACGCGACAACTGTGAAAGAGAAAGGGTTTGTGTTTGAACGCGACAACTGTGAAAGAGAAAGCATTTGTGTTGTAACGCAACAACTGTGAAAGAGAAAGGGTTTGTGTTGGAACGCGACAACTGTGAAAGAGAAAGCGTTTGTGTTGTAACGCAACAACTGTGAAAGAGAAAGGGTTTGTGTTTGAACGCGACAACTGTGAAAGAGAAAGGGTTTGTGTTGTAACGCAACAACTGTGAAAGAGAAAGCGTTTGTGTTTGAACGCGACAACTGTGAAAGAGAAAGCGTTTGTGTTGTAACGCAACAACTGTGAAAGAGAAAGGGTTTGTGTTGGAACGTGACAACTGTGAAAGAGAAGGGTTTGTGTTGGAACGCGACAACTGCTTCTTTCTATAGCGACACTAAACAAAACGCACCGCCCACAAAGACCCGCGGTCAGCAAGACGCCCAGTCAAATGATAAAACACAGCAGTAGCCTAAACATCATTATAAGCGGCAAGTGTGTTTGATAAATAGAGAAAATCAGCACAAAAGCAATAATGGCTTTTATAATGAATATAAGTGTCGATATGACAACGGGCAGTAATGGTCAATTATTGTCAGTGCTTGCTGTTCTGTACAAACTTCTTCCATTTGTTGGATACCATGGCGAACGTGTCTGCTTCCAGGAGTGCTTCCTCATTTCTTTATCATCAAAACGGAGGTAATTATGCATCACTCGCTTCCCCTCGTTCAACTCACCCATTCTACCCCATCACACGACTTCAGCTATTTCACCTGTTGCTGTATACTGTATGTCAAATTAGTTTTAGTATAGTTTAGGTTCATTTTAATAGTACATTCAAATGTCAGGAGAAGGAGCAGAGCAGGCCCTACTGTTGGAGAAGCAGGCCTTACTGTTGGAGAAGGAGCAGAGCAGGCCCTACTGTTGGGGAAGCAGGCCTTACTGTTGGAGAAGGAGAGGAAGCAGGCCCTACTGTTGGGGAAGCAGGCCTTACTGTTGGAGAAGGAGAGGAAACAGGCCCTACTGTTGGAGAAGTAGAGGAAACAGGCCCTACTGTTGGGGAAGCAGGCCTTACTGTTGGAGAAGGAGAGGAAGCAGGCCCTACTGTTGGGGAAGCAGGCCTTACTGTTGGAGAAGGAGAGGAAGCAGGCCCTACTGTTGGGGAAGCAGGCCTTACTGTTGGAGAAGGAGAGGAAACAGGCCCTACTGTTGGGGAAGCAGGCCTTACTGTTGGAGAAGGAGAGGAAACAGGCCCTACTGTTGGGGAAGCAGGCCTTACTGTTGGAGAGAAGGAGAGGAAGCAGGCCCTACTGTTGGGGAAGCAGGCCTTACTGTTGGAGAAAGAGAGGAAACAGGCCCTACTGTTGGGGAAGCAGGCCTTACTGTTGGAGAAGGAGCAGAGCAGGCCCTACTGTTGGGGAAGCAGGCCTTACTGTTGGAGAAGGAGAGGAAGCAGGCCCTACTGTTGGGGAAGCAGGCCTTACTGTTGGAGAAGGAGAGGAAACAGACCCTACTGTTGGGGAAGCAGGCCTTACTGTTGGAGAAGGAGAGGAAGCAGGCCCTACGGTTGGGGAAGCAGGCCTTACTGTTGGAGAAGGAGAGGAAACAGGCCCTACTGTTGGGGAAGCAGGCCTTACTGTTGGAGAAGGAGAGGAAGCAGGCCCTACTGTTGGGGAAGCAGGCCTTACTGTTGGAGAAGGAGAGGAAGCAGGCCCTACTGTTGGGGAAGCAGGCCTTACTGTTGGAGAAGGAGAGGAAACAGGCCCTACTGTTGGGGAAGCAGGCCTTACTGTTGGAGAAGGAGAGGAAGCAGGCCCTACTGTTGGGGAAGCAGGCCTTACTGTTGGAGAAGGAGCAGAGCAGGCCCTACTGTTGGGGAAGCAGGCCTTACTGTTGGAGAAGGAGAGGAAGCAGGCCCTACTGTTGGGGAAGCAGGCCTTACTGTTGGAGAAGGAGAGGAAGCAGGCCCTACTGTTGGGGAAGCAGGCCTTACTGTTGGAGAAGGAGAGGAAACAGGCCCTACTGTTGGGGAAGCAGGCCTTACTGTTGGAGAAGGAGAGGAAGCAGGCCCTACTGTTGGGGAAGCAGGCCTTACTGTTGGAGAAGGAGAGGAAGCAGGCCCTACTGTTGGGGAAGCAGGCCTTACTGTTGGAGAAGGAGAGGAAACAGGCCCTACTGTTGGAGAAGCAGGCCTTACTGTTGGAGAAGGAGAGGAAGCAGGCCCTACTGTTGGGGAAGCAGGCCTTACTGTTGGAGAAGGAGAGGAAGCAGGCCCTACTGTTGGGGAAGCAGGCCTTACTGTTGGAGAAGGAGAGGAAGCAGGCCCTACTGTTGGGGAAGGAGAGGAAACTGTTGGGAGGGAGGGGAAACAGGCCCTACTGTTGGGGAAGCAGGCCTTACTGTTGGAGAAGGAGAGGAAACAGGCCCTACTGTTGGGGAAGCAGGCCTTACTGTTGGAGAAGGAGAGGAAGCAGGCCCTACTGTTGGGGAAGCAGGCCTTACTGTTGGAGAAGGAGAGGAAACAGGCCCTACTGTTGGGGAAGCAGGCCTTACTGTTGGAGAAGGAGAGGAAACAGGCCCTACTGTTGGGGAAGCAGGCCTTACTGTTGGAGAAGGAGAGGAAGCAGGCCCTACTGTTGGGGAAGCAGGCCTTACTGTTGGAGAAGGAGAGGAAGCAGGCCCTACTGTTGGGGAAGCAGGCCTTACTGTTGGAGAAGGAGAGGAAACAGGCCCTACTGTTGGGGAAGCAGGCCTTACTGTTGGAGAAGGAGAGGAAGCAGGCCCTACTGTTGGGGAAGCAGGCCTTACTGTTGGAGAAGGAGAGGAAGCAGGCCCTACTGTTGGGGAAGCAGGCCTTACTGTTGGAGAAGGAGAGGAAACAGGCCCTACTGTTGGGGAAGCAGGCCTTACTGTTGGAGAAGGAGAGGAAGCAGGCCCTACTGTTGGGGAAGCAGGCCTTACTGTTGGAGAAGGAGAGGAAACAGGCCCTACTGTTGGGGAAGCAGGCCTTACTGTTGGAGAAGGAGAGGAAGCAGGCCCTACTGTTGGGGAAGCAGGCCTTACTGTTGGAGAAGGAGAGGAAACAGGCCCTACTGTTAGGGAAGCAGGCCTTACTGTTGGAGAAGGAGAGGAAGCAGGCCCTACTGTTGGGGAAGCAGGCCTTACTGTTGGAGAAGGAGAGGAAACAGGCCCTACTGTTGGGGAAGCAGGCCTTACTGTTGGAGAAGGAGAGGAAACAGGCCCTACTGTTGGGGAAGCAGGCCTTACTGTTGGAGAAGGAGAGGAAGCAGGCCCTACTGTTGGGAAGCAGGCCTTACTGTTGGAGAAGGAGAGGAAGCAGGCCCTACTGTTGGGGAAGCAGGCCTTACTGTTGGAGAAGGAGAGGAAACAGGCCCTACTGTTGGGGAAGCAGGCCTTACTGTTGGAGAAGGAGAGGAAGCAGGCCCTACTGTTGGGGAAGCAGGCCTTACTGTTGGAGAAGGAGAGGAAGCAGGCCCTACTGTTGGGGAAGCAGGCCTTACTGTTGGAGAAGGAGAGGAAACAGGCCCTACTGTTGGGGAAGCAGGCCTTACTGTTGGAGAAGGAGAGGAAGCAGGCCCTACTGTTGGGGAAGCAGGCCTTACTGTTGGAGAAGGAGAGGAAACAGGCCCTACTGTTGGGAAGCAGGCCTTACTGTTGGAGAAGGAGAGGAAGCAGGCCCTACTGTTGGGGAAGCAGGCCTTACTGTTGGAGAAGGAGAGGAAGCAGGCCCTACTGTTGGGGAAGCAGGCCTTACTGTTGGAGAAGGAGAGGAAGCAGGCCCTACTGTTGGGGAAGCAGGCCTTACTGTTGGAGAAGGAGAGGAAGCAGGCCCTACTGTTGGGGAAGCAGGCCTTACTGTTGGAGAAGGAGAGGAAACAGGCCCTACTGTTGGGGAAGCAGGCCTTACTGTTGGAGAAGGAGAGGAAGCAGGCCCTACTGTTGGGGAAGCAGGCCTTACTGTTGGAGAAGGAGAGGAAACAGGCCCTACTGTTGGGGAAGCAGGCCCTACTGTTGGAGAAGGAGAGGAAACAGGCCTTACTGTTGGAGAAGGAGAGGAAACAGGCCCTACTGTTGGGGAAGCAGGCCTTACTGTTGGAGAAGGAGAGGAAGCAGGCCCTACTGTTGGGGAAGCAGGCCTTACTGTTGGAGAATGAGAGGAAGCAGGCCCTACTGTTGGGGAAGCAGGCCTTACTGTTGGAGAAGGAGAGGAAACAGGCCTTACTGTTGGAGAAGGAGAGGAAACAGGCCCTACTGTTGGAGAATGAGGGGAGCAGGCCCTACTGTTGGAGAATGAGGTGAGCAGGCCCTACTGTTGGAGAATGAGGTGAGCAGGCCCTACTGTTGGAGAATGAGGGGAGCAGGCCCTACTGTTGGAGAATGAGGTGAGCAGGCCCTACTGTTGGAGAATGAGGAGAGCAGGCCCTACTGTTGTAGAATGAGGGGAGCAGGCCCTACTATTGGAGAATGAGGGGAGCAGGCCCTACTTTTGGAGAATGAGGGGAGCAGGCCCTACTGTTGGAGAATGAGGTGAGCAGGCCCTACTTTTGGAGAATGAGGTGAGCAGGCCCTACTGTTGGAGAATGAGGGGAGCAGGCCCTACTGTTGGAGAATGAGGGGAGCAGGCCCTACTATTGGAGAATGAGGGGAGCAGGCCCTACTTTTGGAGAATGAGGGGAGCAGGCCCTACTGTTGGAGAATGAGGGGAGCAGGCCCTACTGTTGGAGAATGAGGGGAGCAGGCCCTACTTTTGGAGAATGAGGGGAGCAGGCCCTACTGTTGGAGAATGTGGGGAGCAGGCCCTACTATTTTAAATACGGTTCTGTTTGTGATTATATCAATGACACTGTGTTTTATTATATTTGACTTATTTAGGAAAAGTCAAGGATGGAAGTGGGCCATGACTTAAACAATGGCAGAGTAATGTTTACTTTATTTAATTCCAGAACAGTCCAAATGACTGCTTTGTATTTGTAGTTATTATGGATCCCCATTAGCAGCCAAAACAGAAGCTAATGTGTGTGTGTGTGTGTGTGTGTGTGTGTGTGTGTGTGTCTGTGCCAATGTTTGTGTTGTTTCACAGTACCCCGCTGTTCCATAAGGTGTTTTTTAAATCTAATTTTACTACTTGAATGAGTTCCTTGATGTCGAACTCTATTCCACATCAAGGAAATGATTCAAGGAGTAAAATTAGATTTAAAAAACACCTCATGGAACAGCGGGGTACTGTGAAGTCATGGCTCTATGTAGTACTGTGTGCCTCCCATAGTCAGTTCTGGACTTGAGGACTGTGAATCAAATCAAATCAAATCAAATCAAAAAAAAAATGTGATATGTCTTGTGGGGTATGCATGGGTGTCCAAGCTATGTGCCAGTAGTTTAGACAGACAGCTCGGTGCATTCAACATGTCAATACCTCTCACAAATAAAAGTAGTGATGAAGTCCATTTCTCCTCTTTCAGCCAGGAGAGATTGACATGCATATTATTCATATTATATATATATTATTAACAGCTCTGCACCCCTCTCAGCTACTTGCCCGAGCCTCCCCAGCACCTCCTTCACCCAAATCCAGATCGCAGATGTTCTGAAAGAGCTGCACAATCTGGACCCTCTCTTTGTAAAATGATCCGCCGCCATTGTTGCAACCCCTATTACCAGTCTGTTCAACCTTTCTTTCGTTTTGTCCGAGATCCCTAAAGATTGGAAAGCTGCCGCGGTCATCCCCCTCTCCAAACTGTTACAGACCTATATCCATCCTGCCCTGCCCTGCCATGTCCTGCCTCTAGACCCAAACTGTTACAGACCTACAGTATATCCATCCTGCCCTGCCCTGCCCTGCCTGCCTCTAGACCCAAACTGTTACAGACCTATATCCATCCTGCCCTGCCCTGCCCTGCCTGCCTCTAGACCCAAACTGTTACAGACCTACAGTATATCCATCCTGCCCTGACGTTCTAAAGTCTTTGAAAGCCAAGATAACAAGGTTGAGCATCACTTTATTATAGACAGACTTCTCCCCATCTTAGCTATTACTGCATCAATATGTTTTGACCATGACAGTTTACAATCTAGGGTTACTCCAAGCAGTTTAGAAATCTCAACTTGCACAATTTTCAAATAATTTATTACAAGATTTTGTTGAGGTTTAGTGAGTGTTTTGTTGAAATACAATTCTTTTTAGTTTTAGAATTATTTAGGGCTAATTTATTCCTTGCCAACCACTCTGAAAACTAACTGCAGCTCTTTGTTGAGTGTTGCAGTCATTTCAGACACTGTAGTAGCTGACGTGTATAGTGTTGAGTCATCCACATACATAGAAATATCGACATTCTGGCTTTACTAAATGTCCGTGGCATGTTGTTTGTTACGTTCCCCAGTTTCTGTGTTGTAGCTTGTGCATTTGAGTGTGTGTTCCAGGAGACAGCTTCCTGAATCCTCCCAAAGCAGCTGATTGGTCGACTCCATGGCTAATTGGAGAGCTGACCCCGCCCCCCTCGTCAAGACACAGCTGTCTCCAATTACCCATTCCTTCTGAAGCCAGTATTCTGTTCAGTGGAGAGGATTTAGAGAGATCATGGCTGGGAGGAGATTGTAGAAAGATTGATTGGGATTTAGAGAGATCATGGCTGGGAGGAGATTGTAGAAAGATTGATTGGGATTTAGAGAGATCATGGCTGAGAGTCATTATGTTTGTTTCTGAGAGTGATACAGGCAGTTGGTATGTACTGTGTTAGTGTCACACCCTGACCATAGTTTATTTTGTATGTTTCTATGTTTTGGTTGGTCAGGGTGTAATCTGAGTGGGCATTCTATGTTGGATGTCTTGTTTGTCTATTTCTACGTCTGGCCCGATATGGTTCTCAATCAGAGGCAGGTGTTAGTCATTGTCTCTGATTGGGAACCATATTTAGGTAGCCTGGGTTTCACTGTGTGTTTGTGGGTGATTGTTCCTGTCTCTGTGTTTTGCACCAGATAGGGCTGTTTTCGGTTTTCGTACGTTTGTTATTTTGTTAGTTTATTGTGTATAGTTTCCTTATTAAATAAAATGAATCACAACCACTCCGCCTTCCCACAACGAAAGCCGTGACAGTTTGTTGCATTATCAGATAGAGCTTATTTGATGTCCTTTATTTGTGAAATTGTTTAATATTCTGTTTCATTTGTTCCCAGGGGGAAAGGGAAGGCACCTAGGGAGTGTTTAGGCAAGAGGCATGCGGGCATATATATACCCGTAGTATATTCACTGTCTAGGCACACTAGGTAAGACCTGGGCGGACCAAACCCTGTATTTTGGTTAGGGCACCAGGTGGTGCTAAGTTAGGTAAGTAGTGGGTAGGCAGGTTAGATAGAGGGGGGGCTTTGATATTTACTTTCTTTGCTTTGTTTCCGTCCAGCCTCTTTTCCCCATATGACCGTGTAAAGGAATAAAGTCCTTGTAAACGGTACCACATTCTGCCTGTTGTCATTTACTCGCACCTGCAGTCCATACCTCTTTCACTTCACGGGGAGTTGAGTTGTAGCAGGGTGTTGCGTTCCTTCTTCAGAGGTGCGCGTAACACGTTAGTGAAAATTGAATAAAGCAAGGGGCCTAAACACCTACCATGGGGAATTCCTGATTCTAACTGGATTATATTTGATAGGCTTCCATTAAAGAACACCCTCTGTGTTCTGATAAGTAACTCTTTATCCACATTATAGCAGGGGGTGTAAAGCCATAACACGTACGTTTTTCCAGTAGCAGACTATGATTGTTAATGTCAAAATATGCACTGAACTCTAACAAGACAGCCCCCACAATCATTTTACCATCAATTTCTCTGAATATAAAATGATGGGAAACGGACCTAAAAAGTCTGGATTTATTCCGCTGTGTGTTATCTGCTGGTAGGAGGCTAGGAGTCCATGGTGACATTCTTCATTTGTGAGATTTGTCCTAGATGACAAGGACATTTATGAGGTAGACGTCGTGTTATCATTACCATTTGTGAGGTCAGTCCTAGATGACTATGGCAAATTATGTCAAAAAGAGAGAAACCCTCATAGGTTAGACGAGGTAAAAGTATGTCTGGGAGGGTTTAGCCCACTTATAGGTTAGACAAGGCCCTAGTATATCTGGGAGGGTTTAGCCCCCTTATAGGTTAGACAAGGCCCTAGTATGTCTGGGAGGGTTTAGCCCCCTTATAGGTTAGACAAGGCCCTAGTATGTCTGGGAGGGTTTAGCCCCCTTATAGGTTAGACAAGGCCCTAGTGTGTCTGGGAGGGTTTAGCCCCCTTATAGGTTAGACAAGGCCCTAGTATGTCTGGGAGGGTTTAGCCCCCTTATAGGTTAGACAAGGCCCTAGTATGTCTGGGAGGGTTTAGCCCCCTTATAGGTTAGACAAGGGGTTGGAGTCCCCTGGGAGGGTTTAGCCCCCTTATAGGTTAGATTAGGGGTTGGAGTCCTCTGGGAGGGTTGAGGGGAGTGGCTGTACCTAAGGCATGTAAACGCTAGTAAAACTAAATGCATGCTCTTCAACTGATCGCTGCCCGCACCCGCCCGACTAACATCATTACTCTAGACAGTTCTGACTTCGAATATGTGGACAACTATACATACCTGGGTGTCCGGCTAGACTGTAAACTCTCCTTTCAGACTCACATTAAACATCTCCAATCCAAAATGAAATCTAGAATCGGCTTCCTATTTCGCAACAAAGCCTCCTTCACTCACGCTGCCAAACATACCCTCGTAAAACTGACTATCCTACCGATCCTCGACTTTGGCGATGTCATTTACAAAATAGCCTCCAACACTCTACTCGGCAAACTGGATGCAGTCTGTCACAGTGCCATCCGTTTTGTTACCAAAGCCCCATATACCACCCACCACTGCGACCTGTATGCTCTCGTCGGCTGGCCCTCGCTACATATTCGTCGCCAGACATACTAGTTCCAGGTCATCTATAAGTCTTTGCTAGGTAAATCTCCGCCTTATATCAGCGCACTGGTCACCACAACAACACCCACACGTAGCACGTGCTCCAGCAGGTATATCTCACTGGTCACCACATCAACACCCACCTGTAGCACGCGCTCCAGCAGGTATATCTCACTGGTAACCACAACACCCACCTGTAGCACGCGCTCCAGCAAGTATATCTCACTGGTCACCACAACAACACCCACCCGTAGCACTCGCTCCAGCAGGTATATCTCACTGGTCACCACAACAACACCCACCCGTAGCACGCGCTCCAGCAGGTATATCTCACTGGTCACCACAACAACACCCGTCCGTAGCACGCGCTCCAACAGGTATATCTCACTGGTCACCACAACAACACCCACCCGTAGCACGCGCTCCAACAGGTATATCTCACTGGTCATCCCCAAAGCCAATATCTCATTTGACCGCATTACCTTCCAATTCTCTGCTGCCAATGACTGGAACGATTTGAAAAAAATTGCTGAAGTTGAAGACATATCTCCCTCACTAACTTTAAGCATCAGCTCTCCGAGCAGCTAACCGATCGCTGCAGCTGTACACAGCCCATCTGTAAATAGCCCATCTAACTACTTCATCCCCCAAATGGTTTTTATTTACTTTTTTTGCAATTTTGCACAAATGTATTTCTACTTGCACATCATCATCTGCAAGTCTATCACTCCAGTGTTAATTTGTTTAATTGTAATTACTTCAGCCTATTTATTGCCTTACCTCCTTACTCCATTTGCATACACTGTATAAAGATTTTTTTCTATTGTTCTTGTCTGTACGTTTGTTTATGTACAACTCTGTGCTTTTTTTTTGTCGAACTGCTTTGCTTTATCTTGGCCAGGTCGCAGTTGTAAATGAGAACATGTTTTCAACTGGCCTACCTGGTTAAATAAAGGTGTTCTCAACTAGCCTACCTGGTTAAATAAAGGTGTTCTCAACTAGCCTACCTGGTTAAATAAAGGTGTTCTCAACTAGCCTACCTGGTTAAATAAAGGTGTTCTCAACTAGCCTACCTGGTTAAATAAAGGTGTTCTCAACTAGCCTACCTGGTTAAATAAATGTGTTCT
>NW_027008825.1:0-2500 GCF_036934945.1 Oncorhynchus masou masou
CAATGCCCACGCTGCTATAGCTCCTACGGTAGGCCCCCTTTAACCTGGTGGTAGACCCAACACTATACTGCTGTTTAGTACTGTGGTGTCCAACACAACTATCAGGCCCTGGGGGTTACACAACACAATGCCCACGCTGCTATAGCTCCTACGGTAACAATGACCCCACATACTGCTGTTTAGTACTGTGGTGTCAACACAACTATAGCTCCTACGCTGCTATAGCCCCTTTAACCTGGTGGTAGACCCAACACTATACTGCTGTTTAGTACTGTGGTGTCCAACACAACTAGCAGGCCCTGGGGGTTACACAACACAATGCCCACGCTGCTATAGCTCCTACGGTAAGCCCCCCTTTAACCTGGTGGTAGACCCAACACTATACTGCTGTTTAGTACTGTGGTGTCCAACACAACTATCAGGCCCTGGGGGTTACACAACACAATGCCCACGCTGCTATAGCTCCTACGGTAGGCCCCCCTTTAACCTGGTGGTAGACCCAACACTATACTGCTGTTTAGTACTGTGGTGTCCAACACAACTATCAGGCCCTGGGGGTTACACAACACAATGCCCACGCTGCTATAGCTCCTACTGTAAGCCCCCTTTAACCTGGTGGTAGACCCAACACTATACTGCTGTTTAGTACTGTGGTGTCCAACACAACTATCAGGCCCTGGGGGTTACACAACACAATGCCCACGCTGCTATAGCTCCTACGGTAAGCCCCCTTTAACCTGGTGGTAGACCCAACACTATACTGCTGTTTAGTACTGTGGTGTCCAATACAACTATCAGGCCCTGGGGGTTACACAACACAATGCCCACGCTGCTATAGCTCCTACGGTAGGCCCTAACTCTAACCTGGTGGTAGACCCAACACTATACTGCTGTTTAGTACTGTGGTGTCCAACACAACTATCAGGCCCTGGGGGTTACACAACACAATGCCCACGCTGCTATAGCTCCTACGGTAAGCCCCCCTTTAACCTGGTGGTAGACCCAACACTATACTGCTGTTTAGTACTGTGGTGTCCAACACAACTATCAGGCCCTGGGGGTTACACAACACAATGCCCACGCTGCTATAGCTCCTACGGTAGGCCCTAACTCTAACCTGGTGGTAGACCCAACACTATACTGCTGTTTAGTACTGTGGTGTCCAACACAACTATCAGGCCCTGGGGGTTACACAACACAATGCCCACGCTGCTATAGCTCCTACGGTAAGCCCCCCTTTAACCTGGTGGTAGACCCAACACTATACTGCTGTTTAGTACTGTGGTGTCCAACACAACTATCAGGCCCTGGGGGTTACACAACACAATGCCCACGCTGCTATAGCTCCTACGGTAGGCCCCCTTAACCTGGTGGTAGACCCAACACTATACTGCTGTTTAGTACTGTGGTGTCCAACACAACTATCAGGCCCTGGGGGTTACACAACACAATGCCCACGCTGCTATAGCTCCTACGGTAAGCCCCCTTTAACCTGGTGGTAGACCCAACACTATACTGCTGTTTAGTACTGTGGTGTCCAACACAACTATCAGGCCCTGGGGGTTACACAACACAATGCCCACGCTGCTATAGCTCCTACGGTAAGCCCCCTTTAACCTGGTGGTAGACCCAACACTATACTGCTGTTTAGTACTGTGGTGTCCAACACAACTATCAGGCCCTGGGGGTTACACAACACAATGCCCACGCTGCTATAGCTCCTACGGTAGGCCCCCCTTTAACCTGGTGGTAGACCCAACACTATACTGCTGTTTAGTACTGTGGTGTCCAACACAACTATCAGGCCCTGGGGGTTACACAACACAATGCCCACGCTGCTATAGCTCCTACGGTAGGCCCCCCTTTAACCTGGTGGTAGACCCAACACTATACTGCTGTTTAGTACTGTGGTGTCCAACACAACTATCAGGCCCTGGGGGTTACACAACACAATGCCCACGCTGCTATAGCTCCTACGGTAAGCCCCCCTTTAACCTGGTGGTAGACCCAACACTATACTGCTGTTTAGTACTGTGGTGTCCAACACAACTATCAGGCCCTGGGGGTTACACAACACAATGCCCACGCTGCTATAGCTCCTACGGTAGGCCCTAACTCTAACCTGGTGGTAGACCCAACACTATACTGCTGTTTAGTACTGTGGTGTCCAACACAACTATCAGGCCCTGGGGGTTACACAACACAATGCCCACGCTGCTATAGCTCCTACGGTAGGCCCTAACTCTAACCTGGTGGTAGACCCAACACTATACTGCTGTTTAGTACTGTGGTGTCCAACACAACTATCAGGCCCTGGGGGTTACACAACACAATGCCCACGCTGCTATAGCTCCTACGGTAGGCCCTAACTCTAACCTGGTGGTAGACCCAACACTATACTGCTGTTTAGTACTGTGGTGTCCAACACAACTATCAGGCCCTGGGGGTTACACAACACAATGCCCACGCTGCTATAGCTCCTACGGTAGGCCCTAACTCT
>NW_027008825.1:10000-35000 GCF_036934945.1 Oncorhynchus masou masou
ACCCAGTCTCTGTTCTCTCTGTGTAGATCATTCTAAAGGAGGTTGAAGGGGTGGTTGGTCTAACCCAGTCTCTGTTCTCTCTGTGTAGATCATTCTGAAGGAGGTTGAAGGGGTGTGTTGGTCTAACCCAGTCTCTGTTCTCTCTGTGTAGATCATTCTAAAGGAGGTTGAAGGGTGTGTTGGTCTAACCCAGTCTCTGTTCTCTCTGTGTAGATCATTCTGAAGGAGGTTGAAGGGGTGTGTTGGTCTAACCCAGTCTCTGTTCTCTCTGTGTAGATCATTCTGAAGGAGGTTGAAGGGGTGTGTTGGTCTAACCCAGTCTCTGTTCTCTCTGTGTAGATCATTCTAAAGGAGGTTGAAGGGGTGTGTTGGTCTAACCCAGTCTCTGTTCTCTCTGTGTAGATCATTCTGAAGGAGCGTGAGGGGGAAGGGGTGTGTTGGTCTAACCCAGTCTCTGTTCTCTGTGTAGATCATTCTGAAGGAGCGTGAGGGGGAAGGGGTGTGTTGGTCTAACCCAGTCTCTGTTCTCTCTGTGTAGATCATTCTGAAGGAGGTTGAAGGGGTGTGTTGGTCTAACCCAGTCTCTGTTCTCTCTGTGTAGATCATTCTAAAGGAGGTTGAAGGGGTGTGTTGGTCTAACCCAGTCTCTGTTCTCTCTGTGTAGATCATTCTAAAGGAGGTTGAAGGGGTGTGTTGGTCTAACCCAGTCTCTGTTCTCTCTGTGTAGATCATTCTAAAGGAGGTTGAAGGGGTGTGTTGGTCTAACCCAGTCTCTGTTCTCTCTGTGTAGATCATTCTAAAGGAGGTTGAAGGGGTGTGTTGGTCTAACCCAGTCTCTGTTCTCTCTGTGTAGATCATTCTAAAGGAGGTTGAAGGGGTGTGTTGGTCTAACCCAGTCTCTGTTCTCTCTGTGTAGATCATTCTAAAGGAGGTTGAAGGGGTGTGTTGGTCTAACCCAGTCTCTGTTTCTCTGTGTAGATCATTCTGAAGGAGGTTGAAGGGGTGTGTTGGTCTAACCCAGTCTCTGTTCTCTCTGTGTAATCAAATCAAATTTTACTGGTCACATACACATGGTTAGCAGATGTTAATATGAGTGTAGTGAAATGCTATTGCTTCTAGTTCCGACCATGCAGTAATATCTAACAAGTAATCTAACCTAACAATTTCACAACAACTATGTTATACACACAAGTGTAAAGGAATGAATAAGAATATGTACATAAAAATATATGAATGAGAGATGGCCGAACGGCATAGGCAAGATGCAGTAGATGGTATAGAGTACAGTATATACATATGAGATGAGTAATGTAGGGTATGTAAACATTATATAAAGTGGCATTGTTTAAAGTGGCTAGTGATACATTTTCTACATCAATTTTCCATTATTAAAGTGGCTGGAGTTGAGTCAGTATGTTGGCAGCAGCCACTCAATGTTAGTGGTGGCTGTTTAACAGTCTCTCGGTCCCTGCTTTGATGCACCTGTACTGACCTCGCCTTCTGGATGATAGCGGGGTGAACGGGCAGTGACTCGGGTGGTTGTTGTCCTTGATGATCTTTATGGCCTTCCTGTGACATCGGGTGTTGTAGGTGTCCTGGAGGGCAGGTAGTTTGCCCCCGGTGATATGTTGTGCAGACCTCACTACCCTCTGGAGAGCCTTACGGTTGTGGGCAGAGCAGTTGCTGTACCAGGCGGTGATATAGCCCGACTGGATGCTCTCGATTGTGCATCTGTAAAAGTCTGTGAGTGTTTTTGGTGACAAGCCGAATTTCTTCAGCCTCCTGAGGTTGAAGAGGCGCTGCTGCGCCTTCTTCACGATGCTGTCTGTGTGAGTGGACCAATTCAGTTTGTCTGTGATGTGTATGCTGAGGAACTTAAAACCTTCTACCCTCTCCACTACTGTCCCTTCGATGTGGATAGGGGGCTGCTCCCTCTGCTGTTTCCTGAAGTCCACGATCATCTCCTTTGTTTTGTTGACATTGAGTGTGAGGTTATTTTCCTGACACCACACTCCGAGGGCCCTCACCTCCTCCCTGTAGGCCGTCTCGTCGTTGTTGGTAATCAAGCCTACCACTGGAGGTGTGCGTGGCCACGCAGTTCTTGGTGAACCGGGAGTACAGGAGAGGGCTGAGAATGCACGCTTGTGGGGCCCCACTGTTGAGGATCAGTGGGGTGGAGATGTTGTTACCTACCCTCACCACCTGGGGGCAGCCCGTCAGGAAGTTCAGGACCCAGTTGCACAGGGTGGGGTCGAGACCCTTAATGATGAGTTTGGAAGGTACTATGGTGTTAAATGCTGAGCTATAGTCGATGAACAGCATTCTCACATAGGTATTCCTCTTGTCCACATGGGTTAGGGCAGTGTGCAGTGTGATGGCAATTGCCATCTGTGGACCTATTGGGGCGTTAAGAATATTGAAGTGGGTCTAGCGTGTCAGGTAGGGTGGAGGTGATATGGTCCTTGACTAGTCTCTCAAAGCACTTCATGATGACAGAAGTGAGTGCTATGGGGTGATAGTCATTTAGTTCAGTTACCTTCGCTTTCTTGGGAACAGGAACAATGGTGGCCCTCTTGAAGCATGTGGGAACGGCAGACTGGGATAAGGATTGATTGAATATGTCCGTAAACACACCAAGCATCTAGTCTGCGCATGCTCTGAGAACGCTGCTGGGGAGGCCGTCTGGGCCTGCAGCCTTGCGAGGGTTAACGTGCTTAAATGTTTTACTCACGTTGGCTGCAGTGAAGGAGAGCCTGCAGGTTTTGGTAGCGGGCCGTGTCATTGGCACTGCATTGTCCTCCAAGCGAGCAAAGAAGTTGTTTAGTCTGTCTGGGAGCAAGACATCCTGGTCCTCGAAGGAGCGTGAGGGAAAGAGCGGGAAGGTGTGTGTTGGTCTAACCCAGTCTCTGTTCTCTCTGTGTAGATCATTCTGAAGCAGCGTGAGGGGAAGAGAGGGAAGGTGTGTGTTGGTCTAACCCAGTCTCTGTTCTCTCTGTGTAGATCATTCTGAAGGAGCGTGAGGGGAAGAGAGGGAAGGTGTGTGTTGGTCTAACCCAGTCTCTGTTCTCTCTGTGTAGATCATTCTGAAGGAGCGTGAGGGGAAGAGAGGGAAGGGGTGTGTTGGTCTAACCCAGTCTCTGTTCTCTCTGTGTAGATCATTCTGAAGGAGTGTGAGGGGGAAGAGAGGGAAGGTGTGTGTTGGTCTAACCCAGTCTCTGTTCTCTCTGTGTAGATCATTCTGAAGGAGTGTGAGTGTGAGGGGGAAGAGAGGGAAGGGGTGTGTTGGTCTAACCCAGTCTCTGTTCTCTCTGTGTAGATCATTCTGAAGGAGTGTGAGGGGGAAGAGAGGGAAGGTGTGTGTTGGTCTAACCCAGTCTCTGTTCTCTCTGTGTAGATCATTCTGAAGGAGTGTGAGTGTGAGGGGGAAGAGAGGGAAGGGGTGTGTTGGTCTAACCCAGTCTCTGTTCTCTCTGTGTAGATCATTCTGAAGGAGTGTGAGTGTGAGGGGGAAGAGAGGGAAGGGGTGTGTTGGTCTAACCCAGTCTCTGTTCTCTCTGTGTAGATCATTCTGAAGGAGTGTGAGTGTGAGGGGGAAGAGAGGGAAGGTGTGTGTTGGTCTAACCCAGTCTCTGTTCTCTCTGTGTAGATCATTCTGAAGGAGTGTGAGTGTGAGGGGGAAGAGAGGGAAGGGGTGTGTTGGTCTAACCCAGTCTCTGTTCTCTCTGTGTAGATCATTCTGAAGGAGTGTGAGGGGGAAGAGAGGGAAGGTGTGTGTTGGTCTAACCCAGTCTCTGTTCTCTCTGTGTAGATCATTCTGAAGGAGCGTGAGGGGAAGAGGGGGAAGGGGGGTGTGGATCAGATTGCTGCCAGCCAGGAAGAACAGGGAGAAGAGGAGCTACACTTCACTGATGACCTCACACGGGAACCTGCCTCTCAGGAGGGTAGGTACAGGGTCAGGGGTAAGAGAGAGGAGGAGCTACACTTCACTGATGACCTCACACGGGACCTTGGCAGAGTTTGCTCATTTTAGACCATTCCCTTGGTCTTAAAGTGAATTCATGCAAACCTAATGGTCCTACTGATCTGTGGTGTGACGTGGTGTTGTTTAATATACCCCCCCCCTGTGATATTCTGCTCCGTCTGTTTTCTGTAGAGAACGGTCTGAGCGTGCCCAGTGATGACGCGTCCCTGTCCCCGGCCAGTCAGAACTCTCCGTACAGCATCACACCTGTTTCCCAGGGTTCCCCTGGCTCCTCTGGCATCGGCAGCCCCATGGCCTCTAACGCCATTACCAAGATACACAGCCGCCGCTTCAGAGAGTGAGTCTCTCTCTCTCACTCACTCACACACACACACACACACACACACACACACACACACACACACACACAGAGAAATTGCTTGGTACTGAGAATCCTAGTGGTTCAAATGTCACAAACTCATTTGGTGGGTTTGCAACACAGAAGCATTTAGTAACATAAATATCTATCCGCCCAATGGGTGTTTGGAGCAGGGCTATACAATTAGGACTTGTACGTACACACAGACAGGCACTGCTTTGTTTCTTAATGTCTTGGGTTGTCGGCCCTTTGTCTCAGCCCTTAAGCACTGTGTCAGACATCCTACGACCTCTCTATGCCTCTCCTCTCTTCCTCACACCATACCATATCTCCACCAGTGTTTCCCTCCTCCAGTCCCCCCAACAGCACACGTTGTTGTAGCCCTGGACAAACTCACCTGATTCAACTCATTGAGGGGATGATGATTAGTTGAATCAGGTGTCTGGAGCTACAACAAAACTGTGCTGTTGGGGGGACTGGAGTTGGAAACTACTGAACTACACAATTGTGTGTGTTTTATAATATTGGTCGATGTACGCATGTGAGTATTTTCTAATATTGTTGTGCGTGTGTCTGTGTTAAGCTGACTGTGTGTGTTCCTCTTAGGGTTGGGCCGATGTATGATTAAATCTAATATTATTGTGCGTGTGTCTGTGTTAAGCTGACTGTGTGTGTTCCTCTTAGGGTTGGGCCGATGTATGATTAAATCTAATATTGTGATGTGCAAGACTGTACTCTAATTGAAATGTACAAATCAGTATGTCCCAGACGTGCTCAATGGGATTGAGATCCTTGCTCTTCGCTGGCCATGGCAGAACACTGACATTCCTGTCTAGGCGACATTGTTGCAGGTGATGTCTGGTGAGACCTGCCTTACAACAGGCCTACAAGCCCTCAGTCCAGCCTCTCTCAGCCTGCTGCGGACAGTCTGAGCACTGATGGAGGGATTGTGCGTTCCTGGTGTAACTCAGGCAGTTGTTGCCATCCTGTACCTGTCCCGGTGGTGTGATGCTCGGATGTACTGATCCTGTGCAGGTGTTGTTACATGTGGTCTGCTACTGTGAGGACGATCAGCTGTCCATCCTGTCGCCCTGTAGCGCTGTCTTAGGTGTCTCACAGTACGGACATTGCAATTTATTTCCCTGGCCACATCTGCAGTCCTCATGCCTCCTTGCAGCATGCCTAAGGCACGTTCACGCAGATGAGCAGGGACCCTGGGCATCTTTCTTTTGTTGTTTTTCAGAGTCAGTAGAAAGGCCTCTTTAGTGTCCTAAGTGTTCATAACTGTGACCTTAATTGCCTACCGTCTGTAAGCTGTTAGTGTCTTAACGACCGTTCCACAGGTGCATGTTCATTAATTGTTTATGGTTCATTGAACAAGCATGGGAAACAGTGTTTAAACCTTTTTATAATGAAGATCTGTGAAGTTATTTTGGTTTTTACAAATTATCTTTGAAAGACAGTGTCCTGAAAAAGGAATGTTTATTTTTTTGCTGAGTTTACATATAAGATGAGTATGTAAGATATGTAAACATTATTCAAGGGACTAGTGATCCATTTATTAAAGTGGCCAATGATTTCAAGTTTGTATGTGGGCAGCAGCCTCTCTGTGTTAGTGACGGCTGTTTAACAGTCTGGTGTATGTTTTAATATTAGTGTCTCTCTGTCTCCAGGTGTTGAATAAGGAGATGGATGAATGTGTTTTATCCTGTGTGTGTTTATAATATTAGTGTGTGTTTGTCTCTCTCCAGGTACTGTAACCAGGTGTTGAATAAGGAGATAGATGTGTGTGTTTTATCCTGTGTGTGTGTGTGTTTATAATATTAGTGTGTGTATCTCTCTCTCCAGGTACTGTAACCAGGTGTTGAATAAGGAGATAGATGATTGTGTTTATAATATTAGTGTGTGTTTCTCTCTCTCCAGGTACTGTAACCAGGTGTTGAATAAGGAGATAGATGAATGTGTTTTATCCTGTGTGTGTGTGTTTATAATATTAGTGTGTGTTTGTCTCTCTCCAGGTACTGTAACCAGGTGTTGAATAAGGAGATAGATGTGTGTGTTTTATCCTGTGTGTGTGTGTGTTTATAATATTAGTGTGTGTTTCTCTCTCTCCAGGTACTGTAACCAGGTGTTGAATAAGGAGATAGATGAATGTGTTTTATCCTGTGTGTCTCTCTCTCCAGGTACTGTAACCAGGTGTTGAATGTGTTTTATCCTGTGTGTGTGTGTTTATAATATTAGTGTGTGTTTCTCTCTCTCTCCAGGTACTGTAACCAGGTGTTGAATAAGGAGAAAGATGAATGTGTTTTATCCTGTGTGTGTGTGTTTATAATATTAGTGTGTGTTTCTCTCTCTCTCCAGGTACTGTAACCAGGTGTTGAATAAGGAGATAGATGAATGTGTTTTATCCTGTGTGTGTGTGTTTATAATATTAGTGTGTGTTTCTCTCTCTCCAGGTACTGTAACCAGGTGTTGAATAAGGAGATAGATGAATGTGTTTTATCCTGTGTGTATGTGTGTCTCTCTCCAGGTACTGTAACCAGGTGTTGAATAAGGAGATAGATGAGAGTGTGACGATGCTGCTGCAGGAACTGGTCCGGTTCCAGGAGAGGGTTTATCAGAAGGACCCCAGCAAAGCCAAGACCAAACGCAGACTGGTCATGGGCCTTAGAGAGGTCACCAAACACATGAAGCTCCACAAGATCAAGTGTGTCCTCATCTCACCCAACTGTGAGAAGATCCAGGCCAAAGGTCAGGGGTCATTCTTGTCATTAATCCTGGGTTATGTTTTTTGAAAAGCAGTGAACCACGGAGTGTACTACTCAACCAGGTCCAATAAGAACACAGGGTTTTGTTTTTGCGGTTGCTAAGCGTTTAGCTAGTGTGCCTATCTGAACCATCACCCTGATCTTGGGGTGTGGGGTTCCAAATGCGTGCTAAGTTTATGAATATTTCAAATATTCATCCCCAATCGCCACTTTTGTGTCCACCAGAGAGCGGCAGCATATTGATATGCTCAGCACAGGCTGCATCAAATCTTCTACATAACTAGTGACTGTGTGTTGTCTAGATGAGGCTCTGTAAAACATGATAGACAGCCATGCCCAGGGAGCAGGACTGTTTATAGTGGTAGTTCTACAGTAGTAGTGACTGTTATTTAATGTCCCAGGGGGTCTAGATGAGGCTCTGTACAACGTCATAGCCATGGCCAGAGAACAGGAGATCCCGTTTGTATTTGCTCTGGGTAGGAAGGCTCTGGGACGCTGTGTCAACAAACTGGTGCCTGTCAGTGTGGTGGGCGTCTTCAACTTCTCTGGAGCAGAGGTAAGACGTTGAACACAACCTGTCTGCGTGTTTATAACGCCTGTTAATACTGTAACAAAAAGCAAATGGAAGTGTGTAAAGTCTTGATGTTATGTCTTTCTCTCTCCCCGTCCGCCACCCCTCCCTCTCCTCCTCTAGGGTCTGTTTAACCGGTTAGTGTCTCTGACGGAGGATGCTCGTAAGTCCTACAAGGACATGGTGTCAGCGCTGGAGCAGGAGCAGGCTGAGGAGGCGCTGAAGAACGTCAAGAAGGTCACCCACCACATGGGCCACTCCAGGAACCCCTCCGCTGCCTCCGCCATCTCCTTCTGCTCCGTCATCTCTGAACCCATCTCTGAAGTCAACGAGAAGGAGTACGGTAAGAGATGACCCTGGTCCCGACCTTTAACCCTGACTCTGACCCATCTCTGAGGTCAACGAGAAGGAGTACGGTAAGAGATGACCCTGGTCCCGACCTTTAACCCTGACTCTGACCCATCTCTGAGGTCAACGAGAAGGAGTACGGTAAGAGATGACCCTGGTCCCGACCTTTAACCCTGACTCTAACCCATCTCTGAGGTCAACGAGAAGGAGTACGGTAAGAGATGACCCTGGTCCCGACCTTTAACCCTGACTCTGACCCATCTCTGAGATCAAAGAGGTCTCTCTCTGTACATGTGAATATAATCTGAAATGTATCTCCACAGAGACCAACTGGAGGAGTATGGTGGAATCGTCAGATGGGCTGGAGCCTGTGGAGGCTAAACCCAGCCATCCTGCTACTTCCTCTGGGTTGCAGAGAGACAACCAGCCCCTTCCACCACCACCAACCGCAGCCCTTACTCCACTACTCTCCAGCTCAGAGCGGCCGTCCCTGCTCCAGGCTCAGGCCCGGGGGAGAGAGAGGAGGGCCGGGCAGACGACCGGTTGGAGCTGGCCTCCCAGCAGAGCACGGAGACAGGCAGTTTGGATGGGAGCTGCAGGGACCTCCTCAACTCCTCCATCACCTCCACCACCTCCACCCTGGTCCCCGGTATGCTGGAGGAGGCGGAGGAAGAGGAGGAGGAGGAGGAAGAGTACACACCAGAGCCCATCTCTGTGGAGGTGCCTGCGGTCATCAGCCGTATTGAGTCCTGGGTGTCTAAGACGCTGGAGAACCTTCAGCTGGGGAAGAGCCAGGACAGCACAGAGGAAGAGGAGGAGGAGGGAGTGCAGAGTGAGGAGGAGGGAGTGCAGAGTGAGGAGGAAGAGGAGTTGGATTCTGCTGATGTCACAGAGACGGCTGGAGAAGACGGAGAAGATGGAGGCCAATAATATCACTGGCTGATGAGACCTCATTCATCCTCTCTCTCTTTTTTGTTTCTCGCTAAATTCGCTCTGTGTACACTGTCACTCCATCTGTGTACACTCCATCACTTGTCTTCCCCCCTCACACCTGTTCCCCAAACCTGCACTCTTTCACCTCTATCACCCCCCCCTCCTCCCTCTTTCTCACAGTTGAACCAGCAACTCTCCTCTTCTCTCTGTCTGTAACTTTGGACTTCAGACATTATCTCAGGAATCAGACCACACACACACACACACACACGCACACACACACAGGCAGTCCACACACAGATAGGCAGTCACACACACAGACCAACCTGCAAACTACAGACAACATTATCTCTCCTGGTCTCTCTGATGGATAGACTCCTCTGTTCCTCTCATCCTCCGCCTCAGCTAAACTGGTCTGGTCGGTCTGGCATCGACTGGTCTGGTCTGACATGGAATGGTCTGGTCTGGCTAAGGGAAGCCCTGGTTCCCTTCCCACCACTCCAGTTTTCCCCAGGATAGGAAGAGGCTGTGAGGAGAGGCTTCCCTTCTGTCTGTATGATGCAGAGCCCTCCAGATGATAGACCTGTCAGTGAGACTGCTGACTACAGACTAACTAGAAGAGAAGTCTCCCTCTGTCATCCCTGGGTTATTCATAGTGGAGCTCTGGTGGTTCAGTCCAAGCAGAAGGTTGCTGAGTCCCTGCAGGGCTGAGAGTTTACAGCTGGAAGTGTCTCTGTCCCATCATCATGGAGCTCTGGTGGTTCAGTCCAAGCAGAAGGTTGCTGAGCCCCTCTGCGGGGCTGAGAGTTTACAGCTGGAAGTGTGTCTCTGTCCCATCATCAAGACTTATGTTACATTGTTGTCATCCTTCCCATGTTTCTCTGTCTCCCAAAACCAATCTAAAACCTTGTCAGGATTTTACAAAATTCCCCGCTTTTCCAGGAATCCCGGTTGGAAGGTTCACAGAATCCATTGGGAATAAGCAGAAAACACGTAATCCTCCAACCTTGGGATTTCGGAAAAGTTGCTGGAATTTGCAAACCTACATGATGTGTTTCTGACATTGGTTAACCATCACAGTAATCATGTATTATTTTCAGTGGGTGGGATTTTAAAGGGGCATATCACCACTTTTTAACCTCATAGTCATTATCTCCAGGACCAAACCAATGTCTACTAATGTGCAAATGGCGTGTTAAAAAATAATGGCGTGTCCCTTGAAAACATGAATGATATGACATGTCACATGACATACTAACAGTAACTGAAGCCAGAACAAATGTCTGATGTACATAACCTGTATAGCTGTTTCTGAGACTCTTTAACCTGTAATATTAATGATAATATTGACAAGTGTTCATCTGTTTGGGGTTGTTTTCTGAGTGGATTGTTTGTTGTTGTTGCTAGCTGACTTCTGTGTTTTACTATAGCCTCTGGTTTCTTTTGGTTTAGGTCCCAGTCCATTGACCGGTGGCAGCGTGGGCGTGTTTGTTGGGGTGGGCAGTAACTAGTTGTAACTAGCTATTATCAGAGACTATTTGGGTTTGAAGCTGACAGGTAGTCCAACTTGACCCAGGACATGTGACTCACTGGTAACAGAGGGGTCAAAGGGAGGAGCCACCACAGGAGCCTCTGAATATTCATGAACTAATTATCCACCTCACCAGTTATAACCATGTAAATAAAATGTGAACAATTAAAATGTTTGAACTACAGTGTATTAAAAACCCCAATCACCTTTTTCTTAAAGCCATTTGATATAAAAAACATCTGAGTAAGTTGATGATGTAATTTAATGGGAAATGATAGAAATCAAGTCATGTATTATTAGATGGAGGAGGAGGATGCCATGTATAGGAGTGGCATGCTGGGTCATATGCAATATGAAGGAAGGAGGGATGAGAGGGAGTTGTGTAATAAATAGACAGTCAGGAGTTGGGTCAATTCATTTTCAATTCAGGAAGTGAATTGAAATTCAACTGACAAATGTAATTGAGAAAAAAAACGTATGTCAATTGAAAACTGACCATGTTTTATATGAGGATTTGATGAATGAGTTGAATTGAGCCCTGATACAGGTGATAACGACGGTGTGTCTAGTACTAAAATGTACGTTGGCTGTGTGCAGGTTTCTCAGTAACGAACTCTCATCAGTGTGTTTTGGAGCCATGACAACCAGTGTGTCCTTTGCACTATGTAAATACCATAATACTTGTAACAACCACCTGGTAACTAATGTCAAAACCAAAATGGTTGAATGAAGTAGCTTTTATTTTCTCAGTGTGTCCCTGGTCTTTCTATGTCTCTCTTTCTGACTGTACAGCACTAGCAACATGTAGAGGCTTTTCTCATAACTTTACTGTTCTCTTCTCCATCTGGACTGATTGTCATTAAAATGTTCTTTAAGTAAACTACATACACTCCTGTCTTTTATATTGTCTTGTCTATTTGTTGCATGTAAATCTCCTATATGTTTGATAGGGATCTTTGTGTATTAGCCTAAAGCATGTGTCAAACTCCAGTCCTCGAGGGTCTCGGGTGTCTGTGGACTTTTGCACCTCCCTTGTACTGATTGATCAATTAAGGTAATTCATTGATTAGTTAGGAACTCCCCTCAGCTGGTTGTCTAGGTCTTCATTGGACACATGAAAGGAAATAACAAACCAGCAGACACATGTCTCTCCAGGAATTTAGTTTGACACCCTAAACTTTGGTTGATTGCTAATCCAATATGGCTGCCTGAATCCTGCTTACTTACTGCATTGGCACGGATAGAGCAATGAGACCGATATATCACTGGATGTATACATGTGAAGCATCCTGTTGGTGTTTCCACTCTACAAAACATGATGACGAGAGGAAGCCCACTGGTGGGCAGTGGGAGAAGATGGAACCAGATGGATTTTGTCTGACATTCTGTACATTTTCTCATCGATGAAACCTTTGATCTCTACAGTTTTCTGTTTTCAAAACTAGAATCTGTTATGAGTGTACTAAGTTTTGTAGACTTTACCCTTTGCAACATATTTTAAGATTGCGCTGTTTAGAAGGAGTGCAAAGGTGAATTTAGTTATTGCACATGCCCACTTGACAGAGTAGGCGTTCCCTAACAGAAATATGCAGATGTGTACTAAAACACAACAGGATATCACTAGCGCATGCTTCTTCTGCCCGCTATGACTCATTTGTTCCCATTGGAAATGACAAGCTGTGGTCTATCTTGTTTAGTTATACAAATCTTTGGCATTGGTGATACATTGGGTTATTTGTGAACCCAACTAAGCTCAGTAAGTCAGAGAAAACAGGTAGGCCTAGAGGATAAAACTTTAATCCAAACGTAGTGTCTCGAGGGGGACAAAACGGCATTTAGGTTTTATTATTTAACTTCTTGTCCATATGTTAAAACATGAAAATAGCTCCCATGCTGTACAACCAAGAAGTGGACCTCCAGTGTAGTTCTGACCAACTATATATCATATTTATACGTTTCTTCTGATACAGATTTAGTGTGTATCAACTGCAGGTGTTAGTCAAGTACATCTATTCTGGAGTAGTTTACAGACTATTCTCTAATGTTTTCTTTTATTTCTGTTTATATAAAAGTATCAGTAAATATCACAAGTTCAGGCTTCTGCTGACAGTATCCAATTGGTTATTGTCTTCCCACAGTCTTGTGTTTGTGTTCACTGGTTAGCCTTTCTGAGAGACACTTTTTGAGTGAGACACTTTCTGAGAGACATTTTCTGAGTGAGACTTTCTGAGAGCGACATTTGTCTCCTGGAGAGACGTGTTATACTCAATGGAGCCTGAGGGAGATCCTGGAGTCCTGAGCAGGAGGTGAGTCAGAGAGAGAGGCTGTCTGAGGGAGATCCTGGAGTCCTGAGCAGGAGGTGAGTCAGAGAGAGAGGCTGTCTGAGGGAGATCCTGGAGTCCTGAGCAGGAGGTGAGTCAGAGAGAGAGGCTGTCTGAGGGAGATCCTGGAGTCCTGAGCAGGAGGTGAGTCAGAGAGAGAGGCTGTCTGAGGGAGATCCTGGAGTCCTGAGCAGGAGGTGAGTCAGAGAGAGAGGCTGTCTGAGGGAGATCCTGGAGTCCTGAGCAGGAGGGGAGTCAGAGAGAGAGGCTGTCTGAGGGAGATCCTGGAGTCCTGAGCAGGAGGGGAGTCAGAGAGAGAGGCTGTCTGAGGGAGATCCTGGAGTCCTGAGCAGGAGGTGAGTCAGAGAGATAGAGAGGCTGTCTGAGGGAGATCCTGGAGTCCTGAGCAGGAGGTGAGTCAGAGAGAGAGGCTGTCTGAGGGAGATCCTGGAGTCCTGAGCAGGAGGTGAGTCAGAGAGAGAGGCTGTCTGAGGGAGATCCTGGAGTCCTGAGCAGGAGGTGAGTCAGAGAGAGAGAGAGGCTGTCTGAGGGAGATCCTGGAGTCCTGAGCAGGAGGGGAGTCAGAGAGATAGAGAGGCTATCTGAGGGAGATCCTGGAGTCCTGAGCAGGAGGTGAGTCAGAGAGAGAGGCTGTCTGAGGGAGATCCTGGAGTCCTGAGCAGGAGGGGAGTCAGAGAGAGAGGCTGTCTGAGGGAGATCCTGGAGTCCTGAGCAGGAGGTGAGTCAGAGAGATAGAGAGGCTGTCTGAGGGAGATCCTGGAGTCCTGAGCAGGAGGTGAGTCAGAGAGAGAGAGAGGCTGTCTGAGGGAGATCCTGGAGTCCTGAGCAGGAGGTGAGTCAGAGAGAGAGAGAGGCTGTCTGAGGGAGATCCTGGAGTCCTGAGCAGGAGGGGAGTCAGAGAGAGAGGCTGTCTGAGGGAGATCCTGGAGTCCTGAGCAGGAGGTGAGTCAGAGAGATAGAGAGGCTGTCTGAGGGAGATCCTGGAGTCCTGAGCAGGAGGTGAGTCAGAGAGAGAGGCTGTCTGAGGGAGATCCTGGAGTCCTGAGCAGGAGGTGAGTCAGAGAGAGAGGCTGTCTGAGGGAGATCCTGGAGTCCTGAGCAGGAGGTGAGTCAGAGAGAGAGGCTGTCTGAGGGAGATCCTGGAGTCCTGAGCAGGAGGTGAGTCAGAGAGATAGAGAGGCTGTCTGAGGGAGATCCTGGAGTCCTGAGCAGGAGGGGAGTCAGAGAGAGAGGCTGTCTGAGGGAGATCCTGGAGTCCTGAGCAGGAGGTGAGTCAGAGAGATAGAGAGGCTGTCTGAGGGATAAACACTAACCAAGGCTCAGTTTAATGACACTAAAGACTCTACAACACATCACATTACACACTACACAATAATGTTCACTCTCCCAAATACCAATGACATGGGTCCTTCCACAAAATGGGTGCCTTCTGCGTCCCTTTGATACTTTAAGTAGAAATTATGCACCAATATTAAAAGCCTGTTATATTCAATGAAGTGCCCTTTAATATAGATTACATTGATAGAATTAAATTAATCAAACAAAAATGCATATGAATTAAGACTTGCTAAAGTGCCAAGATTCAGCATTTTGACATGTCCCTCTGTGCCCCCTCTGTGACTTCCAAGAAGATTTGCCCTATGAACCCAACATGTATCCAGGTTTTCTCCATCATTGTAAAGCCCTAATTATTCTGTTGCTTTGACACTCATTCTGAAAATTATTCTATTTTTCATGTGATGATTAATTTTAAGTTAAAAAGAAAGTGTCCCTCATTTTAAATGAATCCTGTTAAGTGAACTGAACTCTCATTTTAATATTCTATAGAAACATTGAACATCTAATAGTCAAATCATAGTGTAAAAGCAGGTGTGTTGGTTGTAGTTTTTTAGGCCATTTTCTGGTGTTTTGTGGTGAGAAACTGAGCGGGTCATAGATAAATACAACAAGCTTCCATTGCCCCTGTCACAGGGGGATTTATGGCTTTAATCATTGTACCTAAACTGTATGTGTGATCATGTATACGCAGGGCCCAGCTGTAAAAGAAACCTTGGTCTCAGTCTGTGTTCCTTGTTGAAATAAAGGTAGAAGAATAATAATAACCTCTTGAGATGGAAAACGTCAATGTTAAAATTTGGTGAAATCAAACGTTTTTTCCCCACTAAACTATACATCTCAAAGGAACAACCCAGAACCAATAACAATGGCCCAAAAGCAATAACAACATGTACATATATAAAACCAAAAACAACACGTACATATATAAAACCAATAACAACACGTACATATATAAAACCAATAACAACACGTACATATATAAAACCAATAACAACACGTACATATATAAAACCAATAACAACACGTACATATATAAAACCAATAACAACACGTACATATATAAAACCAATAACAACACGTACATATAAAACCAATAACAACACGTACATATATAAAACCAATAAAAACACGTACATATATAAAACCAATAACAACACGTACATATATAAAACCAATAACAACATGTACATATATAAAACCAATAACAACATGTACATATATAAAACCAATAACAACATGTACATATATAAAACCAATAACAACACGTACATATATAAAACATTGTAATATGTTACAATAAAGGTCAAAGTAAAACAAACTAATTCATGAATATATAAATATATAAACTATAGTATCTTATTTGTTGTGTCGTGTCAAGCAGGAGAGAGTGGAGTCTCCTGCTCCCACTTGTCCACCTATGAAGAGTGACAAGTCAATGGAGCGACCCGATACCAACATCCAGCCTCCTGACCCAAGGTGAGAGGGATGATAGAAGCTTGGTCAGACTGCAGCAAGCCAGGCTCCTGAGACCCAGTCCATATATGTTAGTCAGCTGAGCAAGTAGGCATTAGCTCAAATTTAGCAGACGCTCTTATCCAGAGCAATTTACAGGAGCAATTAGGGTTAAGTGCCTTGCTCAAGGGCACATCAACAGATTTTTCAACTTTCAGTTGCTGGCCCACCACTCTCAAACACTAGGCTACCAGCTAGTGAAGCTAGGGTGTGACTTCAGGTCTCAAGCAAGGTTGCTTATCATGTTACAATGCCATTGTTCCGTTATTTCCATTGCACCAGGCAAGCTCAATCAAGCACATCTAGCTAAAGTACTGCCATTGTTGTCTTAAGCAAAGCATTGAACCTCTAAACTACAAGGCTAATGCTCTGTTGAGCTGCTCCCAGCTCGTTGATTGACTAGTGTGTCAGGGGTGGGGTACTGAGACAGTAAAATTCAAAACTTCTACAATACATTTAAAAAACATGTATTCAAGGGAATTTGAAAACAACAATACTTATGAATAATAGTTAGCGAAGAAGTTGTGAAGCTTTTATGAATGATATTGCAGTATAATGATGTTATGACTGGTCTCCCTAAAGGTGGTATAAACACCATTCAAGTAGTGTTAGCTACTTATTGTTTGTTGTATTTTAGACCAATCAGACAATTTCTGGTCAGTGTGTGTTACTCTACAGTTAGTCATTTTAATGAACAGCCCTGTGTGTGTATGGTCAGTGTGTCTGCCACAAAGTGATCTGACAATCAAGTCTACTCTCGAGGATGGATACTGGACTGTGTGTGTATGGTCAGTGAGTCTGCCACAAAGTGATCTGACAATCAAGTCTACTCTCGAGGATGGATACTGGACTGTGTGTGTATGGTCAGTGTGTCTGCCACAAAGTGATCTGACACTGATCTGACAATCAAGTCTACTCTCGAGGATGGATACTGGACTGTGTGTGTATGGTCAGTGTGTCTGCCACAAAGTGATCTGACACTGATCTGACAATCAAGTCTACTCTCGAGGATGGATACTGGACTGTGTGCCTGAGGTATGACGGGCACAAGGCTCTCTCTGTCCCCTTAGTATATATGCAGTCTATATCAGGAACAGTGGGTCTTGTATATTAATCAGTGTTGACCGTTGAACCCATCTATAGGTCAGTATGGGAAAGAACAGGAGGTACAGGAGGGACTTCTGTTGTTTAGTCTTTCCTGAGGAAGTTCAGTGTGTTTTGTTCTGGTGTTGTTGATGTGATTCTATTATCATACACCAGTGCTGTACCTCCCTCTAGTGGCTGGTGTCTGCACCACATATGTCTGCTAATCCTGTTTAATCAACGTGTGTCAATAGAAACGCTCAATAGATCATGATGTGTTGAAGGCTCTGTGTCTGCTTCATAAGGCTCTGTGTCTGCTTCATAAGGCTCTGTGTTTGCTTCATAAGGCTCTGTGTCTGCTTCATAAAGCTCTGTGTTTGCTTCATAAGGCTCTGTGTTTGCTTCATAAAGCTCTGTGTTTGCTTCATAAGGCTCTGTGTCTGCTTCATAAGTCTCTGTGTCTGCTTCATAGGGCTCTGTGTCTGCCTCATAAGGCTCTGTGTCTGCTTCATAAGTCTCTGTGTCTGCTTCATAAAGCTCTGTGTCTGCTTCATAAAGCTCTGTGTCTGCTTCATAAGGCTCTGTGTCTGCTTCATAAAGCTCTGTGTCTGCTTCATAAGGCTCTGTGTCTGCTTCATAAGGCTCTGTGTCTGCTTCATAAAGCTCTGTGTCTGCTTCATAAGGCTCTGGGATGCAGGTTGAAGTCTTCTCTTTGGTTGGAGGATATTCAGGGAACATATATCATATATATGACTGACCCAGATATGTTGTCTATACTCTGTGTAAACATTATATTGTGGAGAGAGTTTATACAAAGCTTTACTCACCAAGTATAACATTTTAATGACGATGACATGGTAGAGATGTTATTTTGTCTCTTCACCATCTAGTTGGTGCTTTGATTTCTTTTAGGAATTTAAACAACAATTGGCAATACAGCAACAACAGCTGGTTTTCTGTGTTTCATACATGCAGTGAAATGTTTTATGGAATAGTAAAGATGATGGATGATCTAACTGTGTGTGTGTGTGTGTGTGTGTGTGTGTGTGTGTGTGTGTGTGTGTGTGTGTGTGTGTGTGTGTGTGTGTGTGTGTGTGTGTGTGTGTGTGTGTGTGTGTGTGTGTGTGTGTGTGTTTGCGCGTGTTTCTGAGTGTGTGTGTGTGTGTATCTGTTTGCGTGTGTTTCTGAGTGTGTGTGCATTGAGAGAGTGATGCCAGTGTGGTCGAAGTCTATTGTTGACTGGTTGGTGTTCGGTTCTGGTTCTCTTCTGGGGGCCTGGAGGTCTGGAGGGTCCCACACATTAATCAGCCCAAGCAGAGTTGTGTCAGAATGGGGTCATGGAACGACAGAGCAAGGAAATAGATGATCAGGGAGAGTGTGATGCTGAGGACTTTGCCACAGCTGTAAACATCTCATCTCTCTGATTCAGATATGAATTGATTCATGAACTGATTGAGATATGAACAGATTTTGATATGAACTCACTCTGATATGAACTGATTTATTAACTGATTCTGATTTGAACTGAATCAGGATGAGCATTTGGGGATTGTCTCTCAGAGACAGAGAGGAGGCAGATGTTTCTGCATTGGCAATAAGTACCAACTGCATGTATTCCATGCATACCAATAAAGCATCATTGAATTGATTTTTACCAGAAACACATACATGTTGACCAGCTCTGGGGGAATTCCCCAGAAGGAGTGTAATAATGATTCACCACTAGAGCAATCTGTCTTCTTACTAATGAGGAGGAATGTCTGTCCATCTGCCAACTCCAAACACCATGTTACTCATAGACCGGAAAAAGCTGGAAACGACACCTCCCAGCTATCTGTCGCTAACACTCTGACTCTAACCTTCTCTTCAGACCGAGTTCTCTCTCTCTCTCCTTCTCCTTTCCTCCCTCTCTTTCTCTCTCGCTCCCTCACTCTCTCTCTCTCTCTCTCTCTCTCTCTCTCTCTCTCTCTCTCTCTCTCTCTCTCTCCATCTCTCCTTCTCCTTTCCTCCCTCTCTTTCTCTCTCGCTCCCTCACTCTCTCTCCTCCCTCTCTATTCCCTCCCTCCCTCTTTCTGAGTCAGAGACTTCGCCCAACACGACCAAGAACAACAATGACCTAGAGTGGTGATGTCATCCTCTCTGACAGGGTCCTACTGCATGTGTGCCATCTGAGTTCACACTCTGACCCTTGATCCCTGATGCCACCCTGGACACGGCTCCACACACACACATACATACACACATGCACATGCTTGCAGGCACACACACACACACAAAGGTACAACTGTTGTGTCCGTATTCTTTTTCATGACAGAGCTCCTGTCTCTATTGGACAGAGGGTGTGGCGTTTAGGGAAGGTGGGAGTTGAGGGGTTTTCACAGTGATCATTTTGGGAGTTCCAGTGAGAAGCCTAATGCCTGCAGGCAGCTGAAAATACACAACTAACCATCTTCACTACAGATACGTTTTCTGTGTGAGAGAGCAACAAAAAGAGGGAGAGAGAGAGAGAGAGAGAGAGAGAGAGAGAGAGAGAGAGAGAGAGAGAGAGAGAGAGAGAGAGAGAGAGGGAGAGAGAGGGAGAGAGAGAGAGGGGGAGAGAGAGACGGAGTGTACCAGACCTTTTTTAGGGTTCAGTTATCCACTCCACTTTATCTGCTGCAAGGCGTAGGAACTTCCTGTGAAAGGTTTTGGTGTGTGTATATGCCTGTGTGTGTGAGAGAGATGAGTGGGTGGGAGCTTCCCAAGCCAGATCGAGGGGCAGACAGACAGAGTGGGTGGAAGACAAATATTTCTGGAGGTAAACTTCAAATAACAAAACTATTCTTTCTCCATTCTTTTCTCATTCCCTAGTTCTTTAGCTAAATGCTATTTCTTCTCTCTTTGATCTCGAACCAGGGCTTTCTCATTTCTGTTACTACTTGTTCACAGAGCACATACACACAGACAGACACACACACACACGAACACGCACAGACGCTCGCACGCATGCACACACACAGACAGCGTGCCTGTATGTAAACATAACTGGGACACAGCATGACCACACGTCTCCCAGCTACTGACCACACTGTCTCCCAGCTACTGACCACACTGTCTCCCAGCTACTGACCACACTGTCTCCCAGCTACTGACCACACTGTCTCCCAGCTACTGACCACACTGTCTCTCATCTACTGACCACACTGTGTCCCAGCTACTAACCACACTGTCTCCCAGCTACTGACCACACTGTCTCCCAGCTACTGACCACACTGTCTCCCAGCTACTGACCACACTGTCTCCCAGCTACTGACCACACTGTCTCCCAGCTACTGACCACACTGTCTCCCAGCTACTGACCACACTGTCTCCCAGCTACTGACCACACTATCTCTCATCTACTGACCACACTGTCTCCCAGCTACTGACCACACTATCTCTCATCTACTGACCACACTGTCTCTCATCTACTGACCACACTGTCTCTCATCTACTGACCACACTGTCTCCCAGCTACTGACCACACTGTCTCTCAGCTACTGACCACACTGTCTCTCAGCTACTGACCACACTGTCTCTCATCTACTGACCACACTGTCTCTCAGCTACTGACCACACTGTCTCCCAGCTACTGACCACACTGTCTCTCAGCTACTGACCTCTCTATCTCCCAACTACTGACCACACTGTCTCTCAGCTACTGACCACACTGTCTCCCAGCTACTGACCACGCTGTCTCCCAGCTACTGACCACACTGTCTCTCAGCTACTGACCACACTGTCTCTCAGCTACTGACCACACTGTCTCCCAGCTACTGACCACACTGTCTCCCAGCTACTGACCACACTGTCTCCCAGCTACTGACCACACTGTCTCTCAGCTACTGACCACACTGTCTCCCAGCTACTGACCACACTGTCTCCCAGCTACTGACCACACTGTCTCCCAGCTACTAACCACACTGTCTCTCAGCTACTGACCACACTGTCTCCCAGCTACTGACCACACTGTCTCCCAGCTACTGACCACACTGTCTCCCAGCTACTGACCACACTGTCTCCCAGCTACTGACCACACTGTCTCTTCTCTACTGACCACACTGTCTCTCAGCTACTGACCACACTGTCTCTCAGCTACTGACCACACTGTCTCCCAGCTACTGACCACACTGTCTCCCAGCTACTGACCACACTGTCTCCCAGCTACTGACCACACTGTCTCTCAGCTACTGACCACACTGTCTCCCAGCTACTGACCACACTGTCTCCCAGCTACTGACCACACTGTCTCCCAGCTACTGACCACACTGTCTCCCAGCTACTGACCACACTGTCTCCCAGCTACTGACCACACTGTCTCTCAGCTACTGACCACACTGTCTCTCAGCTACTGACCACACTGTCTCTCATCTACTGACCACACTGTCTCTCATCTACTGACCACACTGTCTCCCAGCTACTGACCACACTATCTCTCATCTACTGACCACACTGTCTCTCATCTACTGACCACACTGTCTCTCATCTACTGACCACACTGTCTCCCAGCTACTGACCACACTGTCTCTCAGCTACTGACCACACTGTCTCTCAGCTACTGACCACACTGTCTCTCATCTACTGACCACACTGTCTCTCAGCTACTGACCACACTGTCTCCCAGCTACTGACCACACTGTCTCTCAGCTACTGACCTCTCTATCTCCCAACTACTGACCACACTGTCTCTCAGCTACTGACCACACTGTCTCCCAGCTACTGACCACACTGTATCCCAGCTACTGACCACACTGTCTCCCAACTACTTACCACACTGTCTCTCAGCTACTGACCACACTGTCTCCCAGATACTGACCACACTGTCTCTCATCTACTGACCACACTGTCTCTCAGCTACTGACCACACTGTCTCCCAGCTACTGACCACACTGTCTCTCAGCTACTGACCTCTCTATCTCCCAACTACTGACCACACTGTCTCTCAGCTACTGACCACACTGTCTCCCAGCTACTGACCACACTGTCTCTCATCTACTGACCACACTGTCTCTCAGCTACTGACCACACTGTCTCCCAGCTACTGACCACACTGTCTCTCAGCTACTGACCACACTGTCTCTCAGCTACTGACCACACTGTCTCTCATCTACTGACCACACTGTCTCCCAACTACTGACCACACTGTCTCTCAGCTACTGACCACACTGTCTCCCAGCTACTGACCTCTATCTCCCAACTACTGACCACACTGTCTCTCAGCTACTGACCACACTGTCTCTCATCTACTGACCACACTGTCTCTCAGCTACTGACCACACTGTCTCCCAGCTACTGACCACACTGTCTCTCAGCTACTGACCACACTGTCTCCCAGCTACTGACCACACTGTCTCTCATCTACTGACCACACTGTCTCTCAGCTACTGACCACACTGTCTCCCAGCTACTGACCACACTGTCTCTCAGCTACTGACCTCAATATCTCCCAACTACTGACCACACTGTCTCTCAGCTACTGACCACACTGTCTCCCAGCTACTGACCACACTGTCTCCCAGCTACTGACCACACTGTCTCCCAACTACTGACCACACTGTCTCCCAACTACTGACCACACTGTCTCCCAGCTACTGACCACACTGTCTCCCAGCTACTGACCACACTGTCTCCCAGCTACTGCAACACTGGACTGGCCTGAGGCTGCAGGGGAAACTCGCTGCTCTGGACCATGCTGACCACTCTGTCTCCCAGCTACTGACCTCTCTGTCTCCCAGCTACTGACCACACTGTCTCTCAGCTACTGACCACACTGTCTCCCAGCTACTGACCACACTGTCTCTCAGCTACTGACCACACTGTCTCCCAGCTACTGACCACACTGTCTCCCAGCTACTGACCACACTGTCTCCCAGCTACTGACCACACTGTCTCCCAGCTACTGACCACACTGTCTCTCATCTACTGACCACACTGTCTCTCAGCTACTGACCACACTGTCTCCCAGCTACTGACCACACTGTCTCCCAGCTACTGACCACACTGTCTCCCAGCTACTGACCACACTGTCTCTCATCTACTGACCACACTGTCTCTCAGCTACTGACCACACTGTCTCCCAGCTACTGACCACACTGTCTCCCAGCTACTGACCACACTGTCTCCCAGCTACTGACCACACTGTCTCCCAGCTACTGACCACACTGTCTCCCAGCTACTGACCACACTGTCTCCCAGCTACTGACCACACTGTCTCTCAGCTACTGACCACACTGTCTCTCAGCTACTGACCACACTGTCTCTCATCTACTGACCACACTGTCTCTCATCTACTGACCACACTGTCTCCCAGCTACTGACCACACTATCTCTCATCTACTGACCACACTGTCTCTCATCTACTGACCACATTGTCTCTCATCTACTGACCACACTGTCTCCCAGCTACTGACCACACTGTCTCTCAGCTACTGACCACACTGTCTCTCAGCTACTGACCACACTGTCTCTCATCTACTGACCACACTGTCTCTCAGCTACTGACCACACTGTCTCCCAGCTACTGACCACACTGTCTCTCAGCTACTGACCACTCTATCTCCCAACTACTGACCACACTGTCTCTCAGCTACTGACCACACTGTCTCCCAGCTACTGACCACACTGTCTCCCAGCTACTGACCACACTGTCTCTCAGCTACTGACCACACTGTCTCTCAGCTACTGACCACACTGTCTCCCAGCTACTGACCACACTGTCTCCCAGCTCCTGACCACATTGTCTCCCAGCTACTGACCACACTGTCTCTCAGCTACTGACCACACTGTCTCCCAGCTACTGACCACACTGTCTCCCAGCTACTGACCACACTGTCTCCCAGCTACTAACCACACTGTCTTTCAGCTACTGACCACACTGTCTCCCAGCTACTGACCACACTGTCTCCCAGCTACTGACCACACTGTCTCCCAGCTACTGACCACACTGTCTCCCAGCTACTGACCACACTGTCTCTCAGCTACTGACCACACTGTCTCTCAGCTACTGACCACACTGTCTCCCAGCTACTGACCACACTGTCTCCCAGCTACTGACCACACTGTCTCCCAGCTACTGACCACACTGTCTCTCATCTACTGACCACACTGTCTCTCAGCTACTGACCACACTGTCTCCCAGCTACTGACCACACTGTCTCCCAGCTACTGACCACACTGTCTCCCAGCTACTGACCACACTGTCTCCCAGCTACTGACCACACTGTCTCTCAGCTACTGACCACACCGTCTCTCATCTACTGACCACACTGTCTCTCATCTACTGACCACACTGTCTCCCAGCTACTGACCACACTATCTCTCATCTACTGACCACACTGTCTCTCATCTACTGACCACACTGTCTCTCATCTACTGACCACACTGTCTCCCAGCTACTGACCACACTGTCTCTCAGCTACTGACCACACTGTCTCTCAGCTACTGACCACACTGTCTCTCATCTACTGACCACACTGTCTCTCAGCTACTGACCACACTGTCTCCCAGCTACTGACCACACTGTCTCTCAGCTACTGACCTCTCTATCTCCCAACTACTGACCACACTGTCTCTCAGCTACTGACCACACTGTCTCCCAGCTACTGACCACACTGTATCCCAGCTACTGACCACACTGTCTCCCAACTACTTACCACACTGTCTCTCAGTAACTGACCACACTGTCTCCCAGATACTGACCACACTGTCTCTCATCTACTGACCACACTGTCTCTTAGCTACTGACCACACTGTCTCCCAGCTACTGACCACACTGTCTCTCAGCTACTGACCTCTCTATCTCCCAACTACTGACCACACTGTCTCTCAGCTACTGACCACACTGTCTCCCAGCTACTGACCACACTGTCTCTCATCTACTGACCACACTGTCTCTCAGCTACTGACCACACAGCTACTGACCACACTGTCTCTCAGCTACTGACCACACTGTCTCCCAGCTACTGACCACCCTGTCTCCCAACTACTGACCACACTGTCTCTCAGCTACTGACCACACTGTCTCCCAGCTACTGACCTCTATCTCCCAACTACTGACCACACTGTCTCTCAGCTACTGACCACACTGTCTCCCAGCTACTGACCACACTGTCTCTCATCTACTGACCACACTGTCTCTCAGCTACTGACCACACTGTCTCCCAGCTACTGACCACACTGTCTCTCAGCTACTGACCACACTGTCTCCCAGCTACTGA
>NW_027008825.1:37609-67609 GCF_036934945.1 Oncorhynchus masou masou
CCTCCCTCTCCCTCCCACTCTCTCTCCCTCCCTCCCTCTCTCTCCCTCCCTCCTCTCTCTCTCTCTCCCTCTCCCTCTCCCTCTCTCTCTCTCTCTCTCTCTCTCTCTCCCTCTCTCTCTCTCTCAGCAGTAACTGTATAGGGAGTATCAGTATTATGCTCCAGACAGAAGTAGCTTCAGTTAGACATTCTCACACTGTGTGTTGTCTTTGGCAATACAGGCCTCGCCAGAGAGAGACAATATTAATGTGAAATATGTCTAGAAAACGAGACGAAGCAGAGATGGTTCTATTCCCTGTACAATCCAGATGATTGTAAATTGTTCAGAGTTTAGAGTTTGTTCTGTTGTCATGAGAAAAGGAATGGAATTTTGAATACTTTCCTCCATTCTTATAGTTTGGCCTCAACCTTGTAGTTTGTGTGTGTGTGTGTGTGTGTGTGTGTGTGTGTGTGTGTGTGTGTGTGTGTGTGTGTGTGTGTGTGTGTGTGTGTGTGTGTGTCTGTGTGTGTGTGTGTGTGTGTGTGTGATCTGACCATCTTAGGCATGGAAAACGTCCTATCTGACTTTACCCCAGTGGCACACCAAAAATATCCGCTAGACACACACACACACACACACACACACACACACACACACACACACACACACACACACACACACACACACACACACACACACACACACACACACACGCACACACACACTTTAAATACTTTATTTGAATTCACCAATAAAATTTACAAAAAAAGGATCCAAACATTTCAGAGGTCCCTGTATGTATGGCAGTCCAGGGTACAGAAAGACCTCCTTCACCAAACAGCTAGGCTGCCCACGACAGCTGAAACAGAGCGGTATCTAGCCAACTGCTTTGTCCTAGTTTTTGTCATGCCCGCAATCTGGAAGGCCACACACTGCAAGCCTGTGTACGTGGCCAAGACTGCCAAATATCAGAGCCACAGCTTGTCCCTCCACCCAAGGCTGTCCCAGCATGTCACAATGGGCTGGTATTTAAGCAGCTTCTCAGTAAAGGCTTGATCCATGTAGCCGTCCAATGAGCAGCCCACTTCCAAAATGAGCTCCTCCCCTGGCTTCTCCCACAACACCAATATCTGGCATATTTGGAACACAGGAAAACACATCTTTATCAAACCAGCTTCCCAGGTATACACAAGGAGTGTTTATGCATGTGTGTGCTGGCTATCAGGTCTTGAGGCAGTCATGTCTAGCAATGTACCAATCCTTGAACAGCAGCCATTCACAGCACTTGGCCAATGGACTCCATTTGTTTTGACTCATGTGAATATTTATTATGGTTTAGGAGGTACAGAGTGTTACAGGCCATGTTCTCTTTTGTTGAGTAGAACTTGCAGCCTCGCCTTAACAGTAAAGGTGAGAACGTCCTCTACCAACGGCTGCATTTTGGTACATGGAATGGGAGACAGAGAGGTCAGTAGCTGGGAGACAGTGTGGTCAGTAGCTGAGAGACAGTGTGGTCAGTAGATGAGAGACAGTGTGGTCAGTAGCTGGGAGACAGTGTGGTCAGTAGCTGGGAGACAGTGTGGTCCAGTAGCTGGGGAGACAGTGTGGTCAGTAGCTGAGAGACAGTGTGGTCAGTAGCTGGGAGACAGTGTGGTCAGTAGCTGGGAGACAGTGTGGTCAGTAGCTGAGAGACAGTGTGGTCAGTAGCTGAGAGACAGTGTGGTCAGTAGATGTGGTCAGAGGACAGTGTGGTCAGTAGCTGGGAGACAGTGTGGTCAGTAGCTGAGAGACAGTGTGGTCAGTAGATGAGAGACAGTGTGGTCAGTAGCTGGGAGACAGTGTGGTCAGTAGCTGGGAGACAGTGTGGTCAGTAGCTGGGAGACAGTGTGGTCAGTAGCTGAGAGACAGTGTGGTCAGTAGCTGAGAGACAGTGTGTGTTCAGTAGCTGGAGACAGTGTGGTCAGTAGCTGGGAGACAGTGTGGTCAGTAGCTGAGAGACAGTGTGGTCAGTAGATGAGGAGACAGTGTGGTCAGTAGCTGGGAGACAGTGTGGTCAGTAGCTGGGAGACAGTGTGGTCAGTAGCTGGGAGACAGTGTGGTCAGTAGCTGTGGTCAGTAGCTGGGAGACAGTGTGGTCAGTAGCTGGGAGACAGTGTGGTCAGTAGCTGGGAGACAGTGTGGTCAGTAGCTGAGAGACAGTGTGGTCAGTAGATGAGAGAGACAGTCAGTGCTGGGAGACAGTGTGGTCAGTAGCTGGAGACAGTGTGGTCACAGTGTGGTCAGTAGCTGGGAGACAGTGTGGTCAGTAGCTGGGAGACAGTGTGGTCAGTGTGGGAGACAGTGTGGTCAGTAGCTGGGAGACAGTGTGGTCAGTAGCTGAGAGACAGTGTGGTCAGTAGATGGGAGACAGTGTGGTCAGTAGCTGAGAGACAGTGTGGTCAGTAGCTGAGAGACAGTGTGGTCAGTAGCTGAGAGACAGTGTGGTCAGTAGCTGGGAGACAGTGTGGTCAGTAGTCAGTAGCTGAGAGACAGTGTGGTCAGTAGCTGGGAGACAGTGTGGTCAGTAGCTGGGAGACAGTGTGGTCAGTAGCTGGGAGACAGTGTGGTCAGTAGCTGGGAGACAGTGTGGTCAGTAGCTGGGAGACAGTGTGGTCAGTAGCTGAGAGACAGTGTGGTCAGTAGCTGAGAGACAGTGTGGTCAGTAGCTGGGAGACAGTGTGGTCAGTAGCTGAGAGACAGTGTGGTCAGTAGCTGGGAGATAGTGTGGTCAGTAGCTGGGAGACAGTGTGGTCAGTAGCTGGGAGACAGTGTGGTCAGTAGCTGGGAGACAGTGTGGTCAGTAGATGAGAGACAGTGTGGTCAGTAGCTGGGAGACAGTGTGGTCAGTAGCTGAGAGACAGTGTGGTCAGTAGCTGGGAGACAGTGTGGTCAGTAGCTGGGAGACAGTGTGGTCAGTAGCTGGGAGACAGTGTGGTCAGTAGCTGGGAGACAGTGTGGTCAGTAGCTGGGAGACAGTGTGGTCAGTAGCTGAGAGACAGTGTGGTCAGTAGCTGGGAGACAGTGTGGTCAGTAGCAGTGTGGTCAGTAGCAGTAGCTGGAGACAGTGTGGTCAGTAGCTGGGAGACAGTGTGGTCAGTAGCTGGGAGACAGTGTGGTCAGTAGCTGAGAGACAGTGTGGTCAGTAGCTGAGAGACAGTGTGGTCAGTAGCTGGAGACAGTGTGGTCAGTAGCTGGGAGACAGTGTGGTCAGTAGCAGTGTGGTCAGTAGCTGAGAGACAGTGTGGTCAGTAGATGAGAGACAGTGTGGTCAGTAGCTGGGAGACAGTGTGGTCAGTAGATGAGAGACAGTGTGGTCAGTAGCTGGGAGACAGTGTGGTCAGTAGCTGAGAGACAGTGTGGTCAGTAGCTGGGAGACAGTGTGGGAGACAGTGTGGTCAGTAGCTGGGAGACAGTGTGGTCAGTAGCTGGGAGACAGTGTGGTCAGTAGCTGGGAGACAGTGTGGTCAGTAGCTGGGAGACAGTGTGGTCAGTAGATGAGAGACAGTGTGGTCAGTAGCTGGGAGACAGTGTGGTCAGTAGCTGGGAGACAGTGTGGTCAGTAGCTGGGAGACAGTGTGGTCAGTAGCTGAGAGACAGTGTGGTCAGTAGCTGGGAGACAGTGTGGTCAGTAGCTGGGAGACAGTGTGGTCAGTAGCTGGGAGACAGTGTGGTCAGTAGCTGGGAGACAGTGTGGTCAGTAGCTGGAGACAGTGTGGTCAGTAGATGAGAGACAGTGTGGTCAGTAGCTGGGAGACAGTGTGGTCAGTAGCTGGGAGAGACAGTGTGGTCAGTAGCTGGGAGACAGTGTGGTCAGTAGCTGGGAGACAGTGTGGTCAGTAGCTGGGAGACAGTGTGGTCAGTAGCTGGGAGACAGTGTGGTCATAGCTGTGTCCCAGTTATGTTTACATTGTACAGGCACGCTGTCTGTGTGTGTGCATGCTGGGAGACTGTGTTCAGTAGCTGCGTCTGTGTAGCGTGTTCGTGTGTGTGTGTGTCTGTCTGTGTGTATGTGCTCTGTGAACAAGTAGTAACAGAAATGAGAAAGCCCTGGTTCGAGATCAAAGAGAGAGAAATAGCATTTAGCTAAAGAACTAGGGAATGAGAAAAGAATGGAGAAAAGAATAGTTTTGTTATTTGAAGTTTACCTCCAGAAATATTTGTCTTCCACCCACTCTGTCTGTCTGCCCTCGATCTGGCTTGGGAAGCTCCCACCCACTCATCTCTCTCACACACACAGGCATATACACACACCAAAACCTTTCACAGGAAGTTCCTACGCCTTGCAGCAGATAAAGTGGAGTGGATAACTGAACCCTAAAAAAGGTCTGGTACACTCCGTCTCTCTCTCCCCCTCTCTCTCTCTCTCTCTCTCTCTCTCTCTCTCTCTCTCTCTCTCTCTCTCTCTCTCTCTCTCTCTCTCCTCTCTCTCTCTCTCTCTCTCTCTCTCTCTCCCTCTTTTTGTTGCTCTCTCACACAGAAAACGTATCTGTAGTGAAGATGGTTAGTTGTGTATTTTCAGCTGCCTGCAGGCATTAGGCTTCTCACTGGAACTCCCAAAATGATCACTGTGAAAACCCCTCAACTCCCACCTTCCCTAAACGCCACACCCTCTGTCCAATAGAGACAGGAGCTCTGTCATGAAAAAGAATACGGACACAACAGTTGTACCTTTGTGTGTGTGTGTGTGCCTGCAAGCATGTGCATGTGTGTATGTATGTGTGTGTGTTGAGCCGTGTTCAGGGTGGCATCAGGGATCAAGGGTCAGAGTGTGACCTCACAGGTTAACTCAGATGGCACACATGCAGTAGGACCCTGTCAGAGAGGATGACATCACCACTCTAGGTCATTGTTGTTCTTGGTCGTGTTGGGCGAAGTCTCTGACTCAGAAAGAGGGAGGGAGGGAATAGAGAGGGAGGAGAGAGAGTGAGGGAGCGAGAGAGAAAGAGAGGGAGGAAAGGAGAGGGAGAGAGAGAGTGAGTGAGTGAGGGAGAGAGAGAGAAAGAGAGGGAGGAAAGGAGAAGGAGAGATGGAGAGAGAGAGAGAGAGAGAGAGAGAGAGTGAGGTGAGGGAGCGAGAGAGAAAGAGAGGGAGGAAAGGAGAAGGAGAGAGAGAGAGAGAGAGAGAGAGAGAACTCGGTCTGAAGAGAAGGTTAGAGTCAGAGTGTTAGCGACAGATAGCTGGGAGGTGTCGTTTCCAGCTTTTTCCGGTCTATGAGTAACATGGTGTTTGGAGTTGGCAGATGGACAGACATTCCTCCTCATTAGTAAGAAGACAGATTGCTCTAGTGGTGAATCATTATTACACTCCTTCTGGGGAATTCCCCCAGAGCTGGTCAACATGTATGTGTTTCTGGTAAAAATCAATTCAATGATGCTTTATTGGTATGCATGGAATACATGCAGTTGGTACTATTGCCAATGCAGAAACATCTGCCTCTCTCTGTCTCTGAGAGACAATCCCCAAATGCTCATCCTGATTCAGTTCAAATCAGAATCAGTTAATAAATCAGTTCATATCAGAGTGAGTTCATATCAAAATCTGTTCATATCTCAATCAGTTCATGAATCAATTCATATCTGAATCAGAGAGATGAGATGTTTACAGCTGTGGCAAAGTCCTCAGCATCACACTCTCCCTGATCATCTTTTTCCTTGCTCTGTCGTTCCATGACCCCATTCTGACACAACTCTGCTTGGGCTGATTAATGTGTGGGACCCTCCAGACCTCCAGGCCCCCAGAAGAGAACCAGAACCGAACACCAACCAGTCAACAATAGACTTCGACCACACTGGCATCACTCTCTCAATGCACACACACTCAGAAACACACGCAAAACAGATACACACACACACACACACTCAGAAACACGCAAACACACACACACACACACACACACACACACACACACACACACACACACACACACACACACACACACACACACACACACACACACAGTTAGATCATCCATCATCTTTACTATTCCATAAAACATTTCACTGCATGTATGAAACACAGAAAACCAGCTGTTGTTGCTGTATTGCCAATTGTTGTTTAAATTCCTAAAAGAAATCAAAGCACCAACTAGATGGTGAAGAGACAAAATAACATCTCTACCATGTCATCGTCATTAAAATGTTATACTTGGTGAGTGAAGCTTTGTATAAACTCTCCCCACAATATAATGTTTACACAGAGTATAGACAACATATCTGGGTCAGTCATATATATGATATATGTTCCCTGAATATCCTGAAAGAAACATACAGGAACTCAAATCCTTCTGTTCACCTGATTTAGAATTCCTCACAATCAAATGTCGACCGCATTATCTACCAAGAGAATTCTCTTCGATTATAATCACAGCCGTATATATCCCCCCCCAAGCAGACACATTGATGGCTCTGAACGAACTTTATTTAACTCTTTGCAAACTGGAAACCATTTATCCGGAGGCTGCATTCATCGTTGTTGGGGATTTTAACAAGGCTAATCTGAAAACAAGACTCCCTAAATTTTATCAGCATATCGATTGCGCAACCAGGGGAAAAACCTTGGATCACTGTTACTCTAACTTCCGCGACGCATATAAGGCCCTGCCCCGCCCCCCTTTTGGAAAAGCTGACCACAACTCCATTTTGCTGATACCTGCCTACAGACAAAAGCTAAAAAAAGAAGCTCCCAGCTGAGGTCTGTCCAACGCTGGTCCGACCAAGCTGACTCCACACTCCAAGACTGCTTCCATCACGTGGACTGGGACATGTTTCGTATTGCGTCAAATAACAACATTGACGAATACGCTGATTCGGTGTGCGAGTTCATTAGAACGTGCGTTGAAGATGTCGTTCCCATAGCAACGATTAAAACATTCCCTAACCAGAAACCTTGGATTGATGGCTGCATTCGTGTGAAACTGAAAGCACGAACCACTGCTTTCAATCAGGGCAAGGTGTCTGGTAACATGACTGAATACAATCAATGCAGCTATTCACTCCGTAAGGCTATCAAACAAGCTAAGCGTCAGTACAGAGACAAAGTAGAATCCCAATTCAACGGCTCAGACACAAGAGGCATGTGGCAGGGTCTACAGTCAATCACGGACTACAGGAAGAAATCCAGCCCAGTCACGGACCAGGATGTCTTGCTCCCAGGCAGACTAAATAACTTTTGCCCGCTTTGAGGACAATACAGTGCCACTGACACTGCCTGCAACGGAAAACATGCGGTCTCTCCTTCACTGCAGCCGAGGTGAGTAAAACATTTAAACGTGTTAACCCTCGCAAGGCTGCAGGCCCAGACGGCATCCCCAGCCGCGCCCTCAGAGCATGCGCAGACCAGCTGGCTGGTGTGTTTACGGACATATTCAATCAATCCCTATACCAGTCTGCTGTTCCCACATGCTTCAAGAGGCCACCATCGTTCCTGTTCCCAAGAAAGTTAAGGTAACTGAGCCCTAAACGACTACCGCCCGTAGCACTCACTTCCGTCATCATGAAGTGCTTTGAGAGACTAGTCAAGGACCATATCACCTCCACCCTACCTGACTCCCTAGACCCACTCCAATTTGCTTACCGCTCAAATAGGTCCACAGACGATGCAATCTCAACCACACTGCACACTGCCCTGTAGGTCTGCAATCTCAACCACACTGCACACTGCCCTGTAGGTCTGCACAACGCATCATCGGGGGCAAACTACCTGCCCTCCAGGACACCTACACCACCCGATGTTACAGGAAGGCCATAAAGATCATCAAGGACATCTACCACCCGAGCCACTGCCTGTTCACCCCGCTATCATCCAGAAGGCGAGGTCAGTACAGGTGCATCAAAGCTGGGACCGAGAGACTGAAAAACAGCTTCTATCTCAAGGCCATCAGACTGTTAAACAGCCACCACTAACATTGAGTGGCTGCTGCCTACACACTGACACTGACTCAACTCCAGCCACTTTAATAATGGGAATTGATGGGAAATGTTGTAAATATATCACTAGCCACTTTAAACAATGCTACCTTATAGAATGTTACTTACCCTACATTATTCATCTCATATGCATACCTATATACTGTACTCTATATCATCGACTGCATCCTTATGTAATACATGTATCACTAGCCACTTTAACTATGCCACTTTGTTTACATACTCATCTCACATGTATATACTGTACTCGATACCATCTACGGTATCTTGCCTATGCTGCTCTGTACCATCACTCACTCATATATCCTTATGTACATATTCTTTATCCCCTTACACTGTGTATAAGACAGTAGATTAGGAATTGTTAGTTAGATTACTTGTTGGTTATTACTGCATTGTCGAAACTAGAAGCACAAGCATTTCGCTACACTCGCATTAACATCTGCTAACCATGTGTATGTGACAAATAAAATTTGATTTGATTTGATTTGATTTTTGAATATCCTCCAACCAAAGAGAAGACTTCAACCTGCATCCCAGAGTCTTATGAAGCAGACACAGAGCCGTATGAAGCAGACACCGAGCCTTATGAAGCAGACACAGAGCTTTATGAAGCAGACACAGAGCCTTATGAAGCAGACACAGAGCCTTATGAAGCAGACACAGAGCCAGACACAGAGCCTATGAAGCAGACACAGAGCCTTATGAAGCAGACACAGAGCCTTATGAAGCAGACACAGAGCCTTATGAAGCAGACACAGAGCTTTATGAAGCAGACACAGAGCCTTATGAAGCAGACACAGAGCTTATGAAGCAGACACAGAGCTTTATGAAGCAGACACAGAGCCTTATGAAGCAGACACAGAGCCTTATGAAGCAGACACAGAGCCTTATGAAGCAGACACAGAGCCCACAGAGCCTTATGAAGCAGACACAGAGCCTTATGAAGCAGACACAGAGCCTTATGAAGCAGACACAGAGCCTTATGAAGCAGACACAGAGCCTTATGAAGCAGACACAGAGCCTTATGAAGCAGACACAGAGCCTTATGAAGCAGACACAGAGCTTTATGAAGCAGACACAGAGCCTTATGAAGCAGACACAGAGTCATATGAAGCAGACACAGAGCCTTATGAAGCAGACAGCACAGAGTATGAAGCAGACATATGAAGCAGACACAGAGACCTTATGAAGCAGACACAGAGCCTTATGAAGACCAGACATGAAGCAGACACAGAGCCTTATGAAGCAGACACAGAGCCTTATGAAGCAGACACAGAGCCTTATAAGCAGACACAGAGCCTTATGAAGCAGACACAGAGCTTTATGAAGCAGACACAGAGCCCATGAAGCAGACACAGAGCCTTATGAAGCAGACACAGAGCCTTATGAAGCAGACCAGAGCCTTATGAAGCAGACACAGAGCCTTATGAAGCAGACACAGAGCCCTATGAAGCAGACACAGAGCCTTGTGAAGCAGACACAGAGCCCTATGAAGCAGACACAGAGCCTTATGAAGCAAACACAGAGCCTTATGAGACACAGAGCAAACACAGAGCCTTATGAAGCAGACACAGAGCCTTATGAAGACACAACACAGAGCCTTATGAAGCAGACACAGAGCCTTATGAAGCAGACACAGAGCCTTCAACACATCATGATCTATTGAGCGTTTCTATTGACACATGTTGATTAAACAGGATTAGCAGACATATGTGGTGCAGACACCAGCCACTAGAGGGAGGTACAGCACTGGTGTATGATAATAGAATCACATCAACAACACCAGAACAAAACACACTGAACTTCCTCAGGAAAGACTAAACAACAGAAGTCCCTCCTGTACCTCCTGTTCTTTCCCATACTGACCTATAGATGGGTTCAACGGTCAACACTGATTAATATACAAGACCCACTGTTCCTGATATAGACTGCATATATACTAAGGGGACAGAGAGAGCCTTGTGCCCGTCATACCTCAGGCACACAGTCCAGTATCCATCCTCGAGAGTAGACTTGATTGTCAGATCACTTTGTGGCAGACACACTGACCATACACACACAGTCCAGTATCCATCCTCGAGAGTAGACTTGATTGTCAGATCACTTTGTGGCAGACACACTGACCATACACACACAGTCCAGTATCCATCCTCGAGAGTAGACTTGATTGTCAGATCAGTGTGACCATACACACACAGTCCAGTATCCATCTCGAGATAGACTTGATTGTCAGATCACTTTGTGGCAGACACACTGACCATACACACACAGTCCAGTATCCATCCTCGAGAGTAGACTTGATTGTCAGATCACTTTGTGGCAGACACACTGACCATACACACACAGTCCAGTATCCATCCTCGAGAGTAGACTTGATTGTCAGATCACTTTGTGGCAGACACACTGACCATACACACACAGTCCAGTATCCATCCTCGAGAGTAGACTTGATTGTCAGATCACTTTGTGGCAGACACACTGACCATACACACACAGGGCTGTTCATTAAAATGACTAACTGTAGAGTAACACACACTGACCAGAAATTGTCTGATTGGTCTAAAATACAACAAACAATAAGTAGCTAACACTACTTGAATGGTGTTTATACCACCTTTAGGAGACCAGTCATAACATCATTATACTGCAATATCATTCATAAAAGCTTCACAACTTCTTCGCTAACTATTATTCATAAGTATTGTTGTTTTCAAATTCCCTTGAATACATGTTTTTTAAATGTATTGTAGAAGTTTTGAATTTTACTGTCTCAGTACCCCACCCCCTGACACACTAGTCAATCAACGAGCTGGGAGCAGCTCAACAGAGCATTACCCTTGTAGTTTAGAGGTTCAATGCTTTGCTTAAGACAACAATGGCAGTACTTTAGCTAGATGTGCTTGATTGAGCTTGCCTGGTGCAATGGAAATAACGGAACGATGGCATTGTAACATGATAAGCAACCTTGCTTGAGACCTGAAGTCACACCCTAGCTTCACTAGCTGGTAGCCAAGTGTTTGAGAGTGGTGGGCCAGCAACTGAAAGTTGAAAAATCTGTTGATGTGCCCTTGAGCAAGGCACTTAACCCTAATTGCTCCTGTAAATTGCTCTGGATAAGAGCGTCTGCTAAATTTGAGCTAATGCCTACTTGCTCAGCTGACTAACATATATGGACTGGGTCTCAGGAGCCTGGCTTGCTGCAGTCTGACCAAGCTTCTATCATCCCTCTCACCTTGGGTCAGGAGGCTGGATGTTGGTATCGGGTCGCTCCATTGACTTGTCACTCTTCATAGGTGGACAAGTGGGAGCAGGAGACTCCACTCTCTCCTGCTTGACACAACACAACAAATAAGATACTATAGTTTATATATTTATATATTCATGAATTAGTTTGTTTTACTTTGACCTTTATTGTAACATATTACATGTTTTATATATGTTGTTGTTATTGGTTTTATATATGTACGTGTTGTTATTGGTTTTATTGTACGTGTTGTTATTGGTTTTATATATGTACATGTTGTTATTGGTTTTATATATGTACATGTTGTTATTGGTTTTATATATGTACATGTTGTTATTGGTTTTATATATATGTACGTGTTGTTATTGGTTTTATATATGTACGTGTTGTTATTGGTTTTATATATGTACGTGTTGTTATTGGTTTTATATATGTACGTGTTGTTATTGGTTTTATATATGTACGTGTTGTTATTGGTTTTATATATGTACGTGTTGTTATTGGTTTTATATATGTACGTTTGTTATTGGTTTTATATATGTACGTGTTGTTATTGGTTTTATATATGTACGTGTTGTTATTGGTTTTATATATGTACGTGTTGTTATTGGTTTTATATATGTACGTGTTGTTATTGGTTTTATATATGTACGTGTTGTTATTGGTTTTATATATGTTATTGGTTTTATATATGTACGTGTTGTTATTGGTTTTATATATGTACGTGTTGTTATTGGTTTTATATATGTACGTGTTGTTTTTGGTTTTATATATGTACATGTTGTTATTGCTTTTGGGCCATTGTTATTGGTTCTGGGTTGTTCCTTTGAGATGTATAGTTTAGTGGGGAAAAAACGTTTGATTTCACCAAATTTTAACAGTGACTTCATAAAAAACACGTTTTCCATCTCAAGAGGTTATTATTATTATTCTTCTACCTTTATTTCAACAAGGAACACAGACTGAGACCAAGGTTTCTTTTACAGCTGGGCCCTGCGTATACATGATCACACATACAGTTTAGGTACAATGATTAAAGCCATAAATCCCCCTGTGACAGGGGCAATGGAAGCTTGTTGTATTTATCTATGGGTAATGCTCGACCCGCTCAGTTTCTCACCACAAAACACCAGAAAATGGCCTAAAAACTACAACCAACACACCTGCTTTTACACTATGATTTGACTATTAGATGTTCAATGTTTCTATAGAATATTAAAATGAGAGTTCAGTTCACTTAACAGGATTCATTTAAAATGAGGGACACTTTCTTTTTAACTTAAAATTAATCATCACATGAAATATAGAATAATTTTCAGAATGAGTGTCAAAGCAACAGAATAATTAGGGCTTTACAATGATGGAGAAAACCTGGATACATGTTGGGTTCATAGGGCAAATCTTCTTGGAAGTCACAGAGGGGGCACAGAGGGACAGGTCAAAATGCTGAATCTTGGCACTTTAGCAAGTCTTAATTCATATGCATTTTTGTTTTGATTAATTTAATTCTATCAATGGATCAATGTAATCTATATTAAAGGGCACTTCATTGAATATAACAGGCTTTTAATATTGGTGCATAATTTCTACTTAAAGTATCAAAGGGACGCAGAAGGCACCCATTTTGTGGAAGGACCCATGTCATTGGTATTTGGGAGAGTGAACATTATTGTGTAGTGTGTAATGTGATGTGTTGTAGAGTCTTTAGTGTCATTAAACTGAGCCTTGGTTAGTGTTTATCCCTCAGACAGCCTCTCTCTCTGACTCACCTCCTGCTCAGGACTCCAGGATCTCCCTCAGACAGCCTCTCTCTCTGACTCACCTCCTGCTCAGGACTCCAGGATCTCCCTCAGACAGCCTCTCTCTCTGACTCACCTCCTGCTCAGGACTCCAGGATCTCCCTCAGACAGCCTCTCTCTCTCTCTGACTCACCTCCTGCTCAGGACTCCAGGATCTCCCTCAGACAGCCTCTCTCTCTGACTCACCTCCTGCTCAGGACTCCAGGATCTCCCTCAGACAGCCTCTCTCTCTGACTCACCTCCTGCTCAGGACTCCAGGATCTCCCTCAGACAGCCTCTCTCTCTGACTCACCTCCTGCTCAGGACTCCAGGATCTCCCTCAGACAGCCTCTCTCTCTGACTCACCTCCTGCTCAGGACTCCAGGATCTCCCTCAGACAGCCTCTCTCTGACTCACCTCCTGCTCAGGACTCCAGGATCTCCTCAGACAGCCTCTCTCTCTGACTCACCTCCTGCTCAGGACTCCAGGATCTCCCTCAGACAGCCTCTCTCTCTGACTCACCTCCTGCTCAGGACTCCAGGATCTCCCTCAGACAGCCTCTCTCTCTGACTCACCTCCCTGCTCAGACTCCAGGATCTCCCTCAGACAGCCTCCTGCTCAGGACTCCAGGATCTCCCCTCAAACCGCCTCTCTCTCTGACTCACCTCCTGCTCAGGACTCCAGGATCTCCCTCAGACAGCCTCTCTCTCTCTGACTCACCTCCTGCTCAGGACTCCAGGATCTCCCTCAGACAGCCTCTCTCTCTCTGATCTCCTCTCCTGCTCAGGACTCCAGGATCTCCCCTCAGACAGCCTCTCTCCAGGTTCTCTGACTCACCTCCTGCTCAGGACTCCAGGATCTCCCTCAGACAGCTCAGGACTCCAGGATCTCCATCAGACAGCCTCTCTCTGACTCACCTCCTGCTCAGGACTCCAGGATCTCCTCAGACAGCCTCTCTCTCTCTGACTCACCTCCTGCTCAGGACTCCAGGATCTCCCTCAGACAGCCTCTCTCTCTCCTGACTCACCTCCTGCTCAGGACTCCAGGATCTCCCTCAGACAGCCTCTCTCTCTGACTCACCTCCTGCTCAGGACTCCAGGATCTCCCTCAGACAGCCTCTCTCTCTGACTCACCTCCTGCTCAGGACTCCAGGATCTCCCTCAGACAGCCTCTCTCTCTGACTCACCTCCTGCTCAGGACTCCAGGATCTCCTCAGACAGCCTCTCTCTCTGACTCACCTCCTGCTCAGGACTCCAGGATCTCCTCAGACAGCCTCTCTCTCTGACTCACCTCCTGCTCAGGACTCCAGGATCTCCCCTCAGACAGCCTCTCTCTCTGACTCACCTCCTGCTCAGGACTCCAGGATCTCCTCAGACAGCCTCTCTCTCTGACTCACCTCCTGCTCAGGACTCCAGGATCTCCCTCAGACAGCCTCTCTCTCTCTGACTCACCTCCTGCTCAGGACTCCAGGATCTCCCCACCTCAGACAGCCTCTCTCTCTGACTCACCTCCTGCTCAGGACTCCAGGATCTCCCTCAGACAGCCTCTCTCTCTGACTCACCTCCTGCTCAGGACTCCAGGATCTCCCTCAGACAGCCTCTCTCTCTGACTCACCTCCTGCTCAGGACTCCAGGATCTCCCTCAGACAGCCTCTCTCTCTCCTGCTCAGACTCAGGATCCCCTCCTGCTCAGGACTCCAGGATCTCCCTCAGACAGCCTCTCTCTCTGACTCACCTCCTGCTCAGGACTCCAGGATCTCCCTCAGACAGCCTCTCTCTCTGACTCACCTCCTGCTCAGGACTCCAGGATCTCCCTCAGACAGCCTCTCTCTCTGACTCACCTCCTGCTCAGGACTCCAGGATCTCCCTCAGACAGCCTCTCTATCTCTGACTCACCTCCTGCTCAGGACTCCAGGATCTCCATCAGACAGCCTCTCTCTCTGACTCACCTCCTGCTCAGGACTCCAGGATCTCCCTCAGACAGCCTCTCTCTCTGACTCACCTCCTGCTCAGGACTCCAGGATCTCCCTCAGACAGCCTCTCTCTCTGACTCACCTCCTGCTCAGGACTCCAGGATCTCCCTCAGGCTCCATTGAGTATAACACGTCTCTCCAGGAGACAAATGTCGCTCTCAGAAAGTCTCACTCAGAAAATGTCTCTCAGAAAGTGTCTCACTCAAAAAGTGTCTCTCAGAAAGGCTAACCAGTGAACACAAACACAAGACTGTGGGAAGACAATAACCAATTGGATACTGTCAGCAGAAGCCTGAACTTGTGATATTTACTGATACTTTTATATAAACAGAAATAAAAGAAAACATTAGAGAATAGTCTGTAAACTACTCCAGAATAGATGTACTTGACTAACACCTGCAGTTGATACACACTAAATCTGTATCAGAAGAAACGTATAAATATGATATATAGTTGGTCAGAACTACACTGGAGGTCCACTTCTTGGTTGTACAGCATGGGAGCTATTTTCATGTTTTAACATATGGACAAGAAGTTAAATAATAAAACCTAAATGCCGTTTTGTCCCCCTCGAGACACTACGTTTGGATTAAAGTTTTATCCTCTAGGCCTACCTGTTTTCTCTGACTTACTGAGCTTAGTTGGGTTCACAAATAACCCAATGTATCACCAATGCCAAAGATTTGTATAACTAAACAAGATAGACCACAGCTTGTCATTTCCAATGGGAACAAATGAGTCATAGCGGGCAGAAGAAGCATGCGCTAGTGATATCCTGTTGTGTTTTAGTACACATCTGCATATTTCTGTTAGGGAACGCCTACTCTGTCAAGTGGGCATGTGCAATAACTAAATTCACCTTTGCACTCCTTCTAAACAGCGCAATCTTAAAATATGTTGCAAAGGGTAAAGTCTACAAAACTTAGTACACTCATAACAGATTCTAGTTTTGAAAACAGAAAACTGTAGAGATCAAAGGTTTCATCGATGAGAAAATGTACAGAATGTCAGACAAAATCCATCTGGTTCCATCTTCTCCCACTGCCCACCAGTGGGCTTCCTCTCGTCATCATGTTTTGTAGTGAGTGGAAACACCAACAGGATGCTTCACATGTATACATCCAGTGATATATCGGTCTCATTGCTCTATCCGTGCCAATGCAGTATGATATATCGGTCTCATTGCTCTATCCGTGCCAATGCAGTAAGTAAGCAGGATTCAGGCAGCCATATTGGATTAGCAATCAACCAAAGTTTAGGGTGTCAAACTAAATTCCTGGAGAGACATGTGTCTGCTGGTTTGTTATTTCCTTTCATGTGTCCAATGAAGACCTAGACAACCAGCGGAGGGGAGTTCCTAACTAATCAATGAATTACCTTAATTGATCAATCAGTACAAGGGAGGTGGAAAAGTCCACAGACACCCGAGACCCTCGAGGACTGGAGTTTGACACATGCTTTAGGCTAATACACAAAGATCCCTATCAAACATATAGGAGATTTACATGCAACAAATAGACAAGACAATATAAAAGACAGGATTGTATGTAGTTTACTTAAAGAACATTTTAATGACAATCAGTCCAGATGGAGAAGAGAACAGTAAAGTTATGAGAAAAGCCTCTACATGTTGCTAGTGCTGTACAGTCAGAAAGAGAGACATAGAAAGACCAGGGACACACTGAGAAAATAAAAGCTACTTCATTCAACCATTTTGGTTTTGACATTAGTTACCAGGTGGTTGTTACAAGTATTATGGTATTTACATAGTGCAAAGGACACACTGGTTGTCATGGCTCCAAAACACACTGATGAGAGTTCGTTACTGAGAAACCTGCACACAGCCAACGTACATTTTAGTACTAGACACACCGTCGTTATCACCTGTATCAGGGCTCAATTCAACTCATTCATCAAATCCTCATATAAAACATGGTCAGTTTTCAATTGACATACGTTTTTTTTCTCAATTACATTTGTCAGTTGAATTTCAATTCACTTCCTGAATTGAAAATGAATTGACCCAACTCCTGACTGTCTATTTATTACACAACTCCCTCTCATCCCTCCTTCCTTCATATTGCATATGACCCAGCATGCCACTCCTATACATGGCATCCTCCTCCTCCATCTAATAATACATGACTTGATTTCTATCATTTCCCATCAAATTACATCATCAACTTACTCAGATGTTTTTTATATCAAATGGCTTTAAGAAAAAGGTGATTGGGGTGTTTAATACACTGTAGTTCAAACATTTTAATTGTTCACATTTTATTTACATGGTTATAACTGGTGAGGTGGATAATTAGTTCATGAATATTCAGAGGCTCCTGTGGTGGCTCCTCCCTTTGACCCCTCTGTTACCAGTGAGTCACATGTCCTGGGTCAAGTTGGACTACCTGTCAGCTTCAAACCCAAATAGTCTCTGATAATAGCTAGTTACAACTAGTTACTGCCCACCCCAACAAACACGCCCACGCTGCCACCGGTCAATGGACTGGGACCTAAACCAAAGAAACCAGAGGCTATAGTAAAACACAGAAGTCAGCTAGCAACAACAACAAACAATCCACTCAGAAAACAACCCCAAACAGATGAACACTTGTCAATATTATCATTAATATTACAGGTTAAAGAGTCTCAGAAACAGCTATACAGGTTATGTACATCAGACATTTGTTCTGGCTTCAGTTACTGTTAGTATGTCATGTGACATGTCATATCATTCATGTTTTCAAGGGACACGCCATTATTTTTTAACACGCCATTTGCACATTAGTAGACATTGGTTTGGTCCTGGAGATAATGACTATGAGGTTAAAAAGTGGTGATATGCCCCTTTAAAATCCCACCCACTGAAAATAATACATGATTACTGTGATGGTTAACCAATGTCAGAAACACATCATGTAGGTTTGCAAATTCCAGCAACTTTTCCGAAATCCCAAGGTTGGAGGATTACGTATTTTCTGCTTATTCCCAATGGATTCTGTGAACCTTCCAACCGGGATTCCTGGAAAAGCGGGGAATTTTGTAAAATCCTGACAAGGTTTTAGATTGGTTTTGGGAGACAGAGAAACATGGGAAGGATGACAACAATGTAACATAAGTCTTGATGATGGGACAGAGACACACTTCCAGCTGAGACACACTTCCAGCTGTAAACTCTCAGCCCTGCAGGGGCTCAGCAACCTTCTGCTTGGACTGAACCACCAGAGCTCCATGATGATGGGACAGAGACACACTTCCAGCTGTAAACTCTCAGCCCCGCAGGGACTCAGCAACCTTCTGCTTGGACTGAACCACCAGAGCTCCACTATGAATAACCCAGGGATGACAGAGGGAGACTTCTCTTCTAGTTAGTCTGTAGTCAGCAGTCTCACTGACAGGTCTATCATCTGGAGGGCTCTGCGTCATACAGACAGAAGGGAAGCCTCTCCTCACAGCCTCTTCCTATCCTGGGGAAAACTGGAGTGGTGGGAAGGGAACCAGGGCTTCCCTTAGCCAGACCAGACCATGTCAGACCAGACCAGTCGATGCCAGACCGACCAGACCAGTTTAGCTGAGGCGGAGGATGAGAGGAACAGAGGAGTCTATCCATCAGAGAGACCAGGAGAGATAATGTTGTCTGTAGTTTGCAGGTTGGTCTGTGTGTGTGACTGCCTATCTGTGTGTGTGTGGACTGCCTGTGTGTGTGTGTGTGTGTGTGGTCTGATTCCTGAGATAATGTCTGAAGTCCAAAGTTACAGACAGAGAGAAGAGGAGAGTTGCTGGTTCAACTGTGAGAAAGAGGGAGGAGGGGGGGGTGATAGAGGTGAAAGAGTGCAGGTTTGGGGAACAGGTGTGAGGGGGGGGGAAGACAAGTGATGGAGTGTACACAGATGGAGTGACAGTGTACACAGAGCGAATTTAGCGAGAAACAAAAAAGAGAGAGAGGGATGAATGAGGTCTCATCAGCCAGTGATATTATTGGCCTCCATCTTCTCCGTCTTCTCCAGCCGTCTCTGTGACATCAGCAGAATCCAACTCCTCTTCCTCCTCACTCTGCACTCCCTCCTCCTCACTCTGCACTCCCTCCTCCTCCTCTTCCTCTGTGCTGTCCTGGCTCTTCCCCAGCTGAAGGTTCTCCAGCGTCTTAGACACCCAGGACTCAATACGGCTGATGACCGCAGGCACCTCCACAGAGATGGGCTCTGGTGTGTACTCTTCCTCCTCCTCCTCCTCTTCCTCCGCCTCCTCCAGCATACCGGGGACCAGGGTGGAGGTGGTGGAGGTGATGGAGGAGTTGAGGAGGTCCCTGCAGCTCCCATCCAAACTGCCTGTCTCCGTGCTCTGCTGGGAGGCCAGCTCCAACCGGTCGTCTGCCCGGCCCTCCTCTCTCTCCCCCGGGCCTGAGCCTGGAGCAGGGACGGCTGCTCTGAGCTGGAGAGTAGTGGAGTAAGGGCTGCGGTTGGTGGTGGTGGAAGGGGGCTGGTTGTCTCTCTGCAACCCAGAGGAAGTAGCAGGATGGCTGGGTTTAGCCTCCACAGGCTCCAGCCCATCTGACGATTCCACCATACTCCTCCAGTTGGTCTCTGTGGAGATACATTTCAGATTATATTCACATGTACAGAGAGAGACCTCTTTGATCTCAGAGATGGGTCAGAGTCAGGGTTAAAGGTCGGGACCAGGGTCATCTCTTACCGTACTCCTTCTCGTTGACCTCAGAGATGGGTTAGAGTCAGGGTTAAAGGTCGGGACCAGGGTCATCTCTTACCGTACTCCTTCTCGTTGACCTCAGAGATGGGTCAGAGTCAGGGTTAAAGGTCGGGACCAGGGTCATCTCTTACCGTACTCCTTCTCGTTGACCTCTGAGATGGGTCAGAGTCAGGGTTAAAGGTCGGGACCAGGGTCATCTCTTACCGTACTCCTTCTCGTTGACTTCAGAGATGGGTCAGAGTCAGGGTTAAAGGTCGGGACCAGGGTCATCTCTTACCGTACTCCTTCTCGTTGACTTCAGAGATGGGTTCAGAGATGACGGAGCAGAAGGAGATGGCGGAGGCAGCGGAGGGGTTCCTGGAGTGGCCCATATGGTGGGTGACCTTCTTGACGTTCTTCAGCGCCTCCTCAGCCTGCTCCTGCTCCAGCGCTGACACCATGTCCTTGTAGGACTTACGAGCATCCTCCGTCAGAGACACTAACCGGTTAAACAGACCCTAGAGGAGGAGAGGGAGGGGTGGCGGACGGGGAGAGAAAAGACATAACATCAAGACTTTACACACTTCCATTTGCTTTTTGTTACAGTATTAACAGGCGTTATAAACACGCAGACAGGTTGTGTTCAACGTCTTACCTCTGCTCCAGAGAAGTTGAAGACGCCCACCACACTGACAGGCACCAGTTTGTTGACACAGCGTCCCAGAGCCTTCCTACCCAGAGCAAATACAAACGGGATCTCCTGTTCTCTGGCCATGGCTATGACGTTGTACAGAGCCTCATCTAGACCCCCTGGGACATTAAATAACAGTCACTACTACTGTAGAACTACCACTATAAACAGTCCTGCTCCCTGGGCATGGCTGTCTATCATGTTTTACAGAGCCTCATCTAGACAACACACAGTCACTAGTTATGTAGAAGATTTGATGCAGCCTGTGCTGAGCATATCAATATGCTGCCGCTCTCTGGTGGACACAAAAGTGGCGATTGGGGATGAATATTTGAAATATTCATAAACTTAGCACGCATTTGGAACCCCACACCCCAAGATCAGGGTGATGGTTCAGATACACACTAGCTAAACGCTTAGCAACCGCAAAAACAAAACCCCGTGTTCTTATTGGACCTGGTTGAGTAGTACACTCCGTGGTTCACTGCTTTTCAAAAAACATAACCCAGGATTAATGACAAGAATGACCCCTGACCTTTGGCCTGGATCTTCTCACAGTTGGGTGAGATGAGGACACACTTGATCTTGTGGAGCTTCATGTGTTTGGTGACCTCTCTAAGGCCCATGACCAGTCTGCGTTTGGTCTTGGCTTTGCTGGGGTCCTTCTGATAAACCCTCTCCTGGAACCGGACCAGTTCCTGCAGCAGCATCGTCACACTCTCATCTATCTCCTTATTCAACACCTGGTTACAGTACCTGGAGAGAGACACACACACACACAGGATAAAACACATTCATCTATCTCCTTATTCAACACCTGGTTACAGTACCTGGAGAGAGAGAGAAACACACACTAATATTATAAACACATCTATCTCCTTATTCAACACCTGGTTATAAAACACACACTAATATTATAAACATAAAACACATATCTATCTCCTTATTCAACACCTGGTTACAGTACCTGGAGAGAGAGACACACACATTATAAACACACAGAAAAACACACATCTAATTCATGGTTACAGTAAACACACACACACACACACACAGGATAAAACACATTCATCTATCTCCTTATTCAACACCTGGTTACAGTACCTGGAGAGAGAGAAACACACACTAATATTATAAACACACTCACATTCAACACCTGGTTACAGTACCTGGAGAGAGACACACAGGATAAAACACATTCATCTATCTCCTTATTCATCTGGTTACAGTACCTGGAGAGAGAGAAACACACTAATATTATAAACACACACAGGATAAAACATTCTATCTCCTTATTCAACACCTGGTTACAGTACCTGGAGAGAGAGAAACACACACTAATATTATAAACACACACAGGATAAAACACATTCATCACTCCTTACAACATCTGGACAGTACCTGGAGAGAGAGAAACACACACTAATATTATAAACACACTCATCTATCTCCTTATTCAACACCTGGTTACAGTACCTGGAGAGAGACAAACACACATTAATATTATAAACACACACAGGATAAAACACATTAATCTATCTCCTTATTCAACACCTGGTTACAGTACCTGGAGAGAGAGAGAAACACACACTAATATTATAAACACACTCATCTATCTCCTTATTCAACACCTGGTTACAGTACCTGGAGAGAGATACACACACTAATATTATAAACACACACACACATTAATCTATCTCCTTACTCAACACCTGGATACCTGGAAACACACACAATATTATAAACTAAAACACATTCATCTATCTTATTCAACACCTGGTTACAGTACCTGGAGAGAGACAAACACACACTAATATTATAAACACACACAGGATAAAACACATTCATCCATCTCCTTATTCAACACCTGGAGACAGAGAGACACTAATATTAAAACATACACCAGACTGTTAAACAGCCGTCACTAACACAGAGAGGCTGCTGCCCACATACAAACTTGAAATCATTGGCCACTTTAATAAATGGATCACTAGTCCCTTGAATAATGTTTACATATCTTACATACTCATCTTATATGTAAACTCAGCAAAAAAATAAACATTCCTTTTTCAGGACACTGTCTTTCAAAGATAATTTGTAAAAAAACCAAAATAACTTCACAGATCTTCATTATAAAAAGGTTTAAACACTGTTTCCCATGCTTGTTCAATGAACCATAAACAATTAATGAACATGCACCTGTGGAACGGTCGTTAAGACACTAACAGCTTACAGACGGTAGGCAATTAAGGTCACAGTTATGAACACTTAGGACACTAAAGAGGCCTTTCTACTGACTCTGAAAAACAACAAAGAAAGATGCCCAGGGTCCCTGCTCATCTGCGTGAACAAGTGCCTTAGGCATGCTGCAAGGAGGCATGAGGACTGCAGATGTGGCCAGGGAAATAAATTGCAATGTCCGTACTGTGAGACACCTAAGACAGCGCTACAGGGCGACAGGATGGACAGCTGATCATCCTCACAGTGGCAGACCACGTGTAACAACACCTGCACAGGATCAGTACATCCGAACATCACACCACCGGGACAGGTACAGGATGGCAACAACAACTGCCTGAGTTACACCAGGAACGCACAATCCCTCCATCAGTGCTCAGACTGTCCGCAATATGCCGAGAGGCTGGACTGAGGGCTTGTAGGCCTGTTGTAAGGCAGGTCTCACCAGACATCACCTGCAACAATGTCGCCTAGACAGGAATGTCAGTGTTCTGCCATGGCCAGCGAAGAGCAAGGATCTCAATCCCATTGAGCACGTCTGGGACATACTGATTTGTACATTTCAATTAGAGTACAGTCTTGCACATCACAATATTAGATTTAATCATACATCGGCCCAACCCTAAGAGGAACACACACAGTCAGCTTAACACAGACACACGCACAATAATATTAGATTTAATCATACATCGGCCCAACCCTAAGAGGAACACACACAGTCAGCTTAACACAGACACACGCACAACAATATTAGAAAATACTCACATGCGTACATCGACCAATATTATAAAACACACACAATTGTGTAGTTCAGTAGTTTCCAACTCCAGTCCCCCAACAGCACAGTTTTGTTGTAGCTCCAGACACCTGATTCAACTAATCATCATCCCCTCAATGAGTTAAATCAGGTGAGTTTGTCCGGGGCTACAACAACGTGTGCTGTTGGGGGGACTGGAGGAGGGAAACACTGGTGGAGATATGGTATGGTGTGAGGAAGAGAGGAGAGGCATAGAGAGGTCGTAGGATGTCTGACACAGTGCTTAAGGGCTGAGACAAAGGGCCGACAACCCAAGACATTAAGAAACAAAGCAGTGCCTGTCTGTGTGTACGTACAAGTCCTAATTGTATAGCCCTGCTCCAAACACCCATTGGGCGGATAGATATTTATGTTACTAAATGCTTCTGTGTTGCAAACCCACCAAATGAGTTTGTGACATTTGAACCACTAGGATTCTCAGTACCAAGCAATTTCTCTGTGTGTGTGTGTGTGTGTGTGTGTGTGTGTGTGTGTGTGTGTGTGAGTGAGTGAGAGAGAGAGACTCACTCTCTGAAGCGGCGGCTGTGTATCTTGGTAATGGCGTTAGAGGCCATGGGGCTGCCGATGCCAGAGGAGCCAGGGGAACCCTGGGAAACAGGTGTGATGCTGTACGGAGAGTTCTGACTGGCCGGGGATAGGGACGCGTCATCACTGGGCACGCTCAGACCGTTCTCTACAGAAAACAGACGGAGCAGAATATCACAGGGGGGGTATATTAAACAACACCACGTCACACCACAGATCAGTAGGACCATTAGGTTTGCATGAATTCACTTTAAGACCAAGGGAATGGTCTAAAATGAGCAAACTCTGCCAAGGTCCCGTGTGAGGTCATCAGTGAAGTGTAGCTCCTCCTCTCTCTTACCCCTGACCCTGTACCTACCCTCCTGAGAGGCAGGTTCCCGTGTGAGGTCATCAGTGAAGTGTAGCTCCTCCTCTCTCTTACCCCTGACCCTGTACCTACCCTCCTGAGAGGCAGGTTCCCCTCTCTCTTACCCCTGACCCTGTACCTACCCTCCTGAGGTCATCAGTGAAGTGTAGCTCCTCTTCTCCCTGTTCTTCCTGGCTGGCAGCAATCTGATCCACACCCCCTTCCCCTCTCTTCCCCTCACGCTCCTTCAGAATGATCTACACAGAGAGAACAGAGACTGGGTTAGACCAACACACACCTTCCCTCTCTTCCCCCTCATACTCCTTCAGAATGATCTACACAGAGAGAACAGAGACTGGGTTAGACCAACACACCCCTTCCCTCTCTTCCCCTCACGCTCCTTCAGAATGATCTACACAGAGAGAACAGAGACTGGGTTAGACCAACACACACCTTCCCTCTCTTCCCCTCACACTCCTTCAGAATGATCTACACAGAGAGAACAGAGACTGGGTTAGACCAACACACACCTTCCCTCTCTTTCCCCTCACGCTCCTTCAGAATGATCTACACAGAGAGAACAGAGACTGGGTTAGACCAACACACACCTTCCCTCTCTTCCCCTCACGCTCCTTCAGAATGATCTACACAGAGAGAACAGAGACTGGGTTAGACCAACACACACCTTCCCGCTCTTTCCCTCACGCTCCTTCGAGGACCAGGATGTCTTGCTCCCAGACAGACTAAACAACTTCTTTGCTCGCTTGGAGGACAATGCAGTGCCAATGACACGGCCCGCTACCAAAACCTGCAGGCTCTCCTTCACTGCAGCCAACGTGAGTAAAACATTTAAGCGCGTTAACCCTCGCAAGGCTGCAGGCCCAGACGGCCTCCCCAGCAGCGTTCTCAGAGCATGCGCAGACTAGATGCTTGGTGTGTTTACGGACATATTCAATCAATCCTTATCCCAGTCTGCCGTTCCCACATGCTTCAAGAGGGCCGCCATTGTTCCTGTTCCCAAGAAAGCGAAGGTAACTGAACTAAATGACTATCACCCCATAGCACTCACTTCTGTCATCATGAAGTGCTTTGAGAGACTAGTCAAGGACCATATCACCTCCACCCTACCTGACACGCTAGACCCACTTCAATATTCTTAACGCCCCAATAGGTCCACAGATGGCAATCGCCATCACACTGCACACTGCCCTAACCCATGTGGACAAGAGGAATACCTATGTGAGAATGCTGTTCATCGACTATAGCTCAGCATTTAACACCATAGTACCTTCCAAACTCATCATTAAGGGTCTCGACCCCACCCTGTGCAACTGGGTCCTGAACTTCCTGACGGGCTGCCCCCAGGTGGTGAGGGTAGGTAACAACATCTCCACCCCACTGATCCTCAACAGTGGGGCCCCACAAGCGTGCATTCTCAGCCCTCTCCTGTACTCCCGGTTCACCAAGAACTGCGTGGCCACGCACGCCTCCAGTGGTAGGCTTGATTACCAACAACGACGAGACGGCCTACAGGGAGGAGGTGAGGGCCCTCGGAGTGTGGTGTCAGGAAAATAACCTCACACTCAATGTCAACAAAACAAAGGAGATGATCGTGGACTTCAGGAAACAGCAGAGGGAGCAGCCCCTATCCACATCGAAGGGACAGTAGTGGAGAGGGTAGAAGGTTTTAAGTTCCTCGGCATACACATCACAGACAAACTGAAATGGTCCACCCACACAGACAGCATCGTGAAGAAGGCGCAGCAGCGCCTCTTCAACCTCAGGAGGCTGAAGAAATTCGGCTTGTCACCAAAAACACTCACAGACTTTTACAGATGCACAATCGAGAGCATCCAGTCGGGCTATATCACTGCCTGGTACAGCAACTGCTCTGCCCACAACCGTAAGGCTCTCCAGTGGGTAGTGAGGTCTGCACAACATATCACCGGGGGCAAACTACCTGCCCTCCAGGACACCTACAACACCCGATGTCACAGGAAGGCCATAAAGATCATCAAGGACAACAACCACCCGAGTCACTGCCCGTTCACCCCGCTATCATCCAGAAGGCGAGGTCAGTACAGGTGCATCAAAGCAGGGACCGAGAGACTGTTAAACAGCCACCACTAACATTGAGTGGCTGCTGCCAACATACTGACTCAACTCCAGCCACTTTAATAATGGAAAATTGATGTAGAAAATGTATCACTAGCCACTTTAAACAATGCCACTTTATATAATGTTTACATACCCTACATTACTCATCTCATATGTATATACTGTACTCTATACCATCTACTGCATCTTGCCTATGCCGTTCGGCCATCTCTCATTCATATATTTTTATGTACATATTCTTATTCATTCCTTTACACTTGTGTGTATAACATAGTTGTTGTGAAATTGTTAGGTTAGATTACTTGTTAGATATTACTGCATGGTCGGAACTAGAAGCAATAGCATTTCACTACACTCATATTAACATCTGCTAACCATGTGTATGTGACCAGTAAAATTTGATTTGATTACACAGAGAGAACAGAGACTGGGTTAGACCAACACACCCCTTCAACCTCCTTCAGAATGATCTACACAGAGAGAACAGAGACTGGGTTAGACCAACACACCCCTTCAACCTCCTTTAGAATGATCTACACAGAGAGAACAGAGACTGGGTTAGACCAACACACCCCTTCAACCTCCTTTAGAATGATCTACACAGAGAGAACAGAGACTGGGTTAGACCAACACACCCTTCAACCTCCTTTAGAATGATCTACACAGAGAGAACAGAGACTGGGTTAGACCAACACACCCCTTCAACCTCCTTCAGAATGATCTACACAGAGAGAACAGAGACTGGGTTAGACCAACACACCCCTTCAACCTCCTTCAGAATGATCTACACAGAGAGAACAGAGACTGGGTTAGACCAACACACCCCTTCCCCAGAGACTCACGCTCCTTTCAGAATGATCTACACAGAGAAACAGAGACTGGGTTAGACCAACACACCCCTTCCCCTCACGCTCCTTCAGAATGATCTACACAGAGAACAGAGACTGGGTTAGACCAACACACCCCTTCCCCCTTCAGAATGATCTACACAGAGAGATCAGAGACTCCAACACACCTTCTTCAGAATGATCGGTACACAGGGTGGTTTGACTTTAGGGATCTCTCTCTCCTTCCCTCTCTTCAGGCGTGGAGCGCTGGAGTCCAGCATGTTGAGGGGGCAGAGTGGGCCTGCTGGGCCTTCAACATTGATACTACACATTGAGACCCTGCTCCCAACCCGGCGCCTGGCCCTGAACCATGGAACGGGGCTGCTGTTACCCACTGGAGAGAGAGAGAGGGCAATCAGAGAGAGAGAGAGAGAGAGAGAGAGAGGGCAATCAGAGAGAGAGAGAGAGAACAGAGAGGGTTAGGGCAATCAGAGAGAGAGAGAGAACAGAGAGAGAGAGAGAGAGAGAGAGAGAGAGAGAGAGAGAGGGCAATCCCCTCAGAGAGAGAGAGAGAGAGAACAGAGAGAGAGCAATCAGAGAGAGAGAGAGAGAGAGAGGGCGGTGGGTCAAGCAATCAGAGAGAGAGAGAGAGAGAGAGAGCAAGTGCAGAGTATGGGCGTGTGTGGCAAGTGCAGTGTATGTGTGCGGTGTGTGTGGGTGCGGTGTGCGTCTGTGGTGTGTGTGGGTGCGGTGTCGTCTGTGGTGTGTGTGCGTGTGTGTGCGTGTGCGGTGTGTGTGTGCGGTGTGCGTGTGTGTTCGGGTGTGTGCGTGTGTGTGGTGTGTGGTGTGTGCGGTGTGTGTGTGTGTGGTGTGTGCGGTGTGTGTGTGCGTGTGTGCGGTGTGCGTGGTGTGTGTGTGCGCGGTGTGCGTGTGTGTGTGGTGTGTGTGTGTGCGGTGTGTGTGTGTGTGCGGTGTGCGTGTGCAGTGTGCGTGTGTGTGCGGTGTGTGCGGTGTGTGTGGCGGTGCGGTGTGGTGCGGTGTGCAGTGTGTGTGGGTGTGGTGTGCGGTGTGTGTGTGGGTGCGGTGTGTGCGTGTGGGTGCGGTGTGTGTGTGTGGGTGCGGTGTGTGCGTGTGGGTGCGGTGTGTGCGTGTGGGTGCGGTGTGTGCGTGTGGGTGCGGTGTGTGGTGCGGTGTGTGCGTGTGGGTGCGGTGTGTGGTGTGTGCGTGTGGGTGCGGTGTGCGTGTGGGTGCGGTGTGCGTGTGGGTGGGTGCGGTGTGTGGGTACGGTGTGTGGGTGCGGTGTGTGGGTGTGTGTGTACCTGTGAAGGACAGTGGTTTAGTATTGGTTATTTGTCGAGCCTTCATGGCCTGCTGCTGTTTCTCCAGAGCAGCCAGCATGTCTCCCAGGTCCAACTGGACTGGAGTCTTACTCTTCTTCCCTGCTGCTTTGGTCAGTGCCTCCTACAGGGAACAGCAACACTGGCTCAGCACACTCATAGTAGTACAATACAACTAGCAACCGTTTTCCATTATAGTCCTGCGCTATGTCTAGCTGACAGTGCATGCTGGTATCTGTAGTTTCCTAGCTCGCTAAGATATTGTATGTTGGTACCTGTAGTTTCCTAGAAGGATAACAGAGTGCATGCTGGTACCTGTAGTTTCCTCTGCTCCATGCTGATCTCAGAGTACTCCTGCGCTGTAGCCAGGGCAGCGGCCAGGGCCTTCTTCCTCTGACTCTTGGCCCTCTTGGGGACAGAGGTGGTGATGGGGATGGGGGTCTGGACGATGTTGATGGGAGAGTTCTCTGGAAAGTTATCCAGCTGGAGAGAGGAGGGGGTTTACTACAGGATAGATTGTTTTGTGGTCAACCTTTACTAACTTTGGTGCAACCCCCCCCCCACAAAAAAGACAGTGACAAGTGAAATTCTCAAGGAAGGAAGGAAGGAAGGAAGGAAGGAAGGGAGGATTAGCCGGTCTCTCACCAGGTTCTTGGTCAGTTTGGTCTGGTGTTGGTTCTGGGAAGGGTTAGGGTCTGGTTTGATGTTCCTCTGTGCCCCTCCTGAGACCAGCTGTGGAAACTCATCCTCATCCTGAAACAGACTTTAGAATTGACCAAACACCTAACTTGTACAGCTCTAACATACCATTACACAGTGACCGAGGACTAGTTCACACTATACCTCCTTCACAATACCTTCTCTACATCTACAACCTCACTAACTCCTAATACACAGTGACCGAGGACTAGTTCACACAATACCTCCTTCACAATACCTTCTCTACATCTACAACCTCACTAACTCCTAATACACAGTGACCGAGGACTAGTTCACACAATACCTCCTTCACAATACCTTTCACAATACCTTCTCTATCTACAACCTCACTAACTCCTAATACACAGTGACCGAGGACTAGTTCACACAATACCTCCTTCACAATACCTCCTCTACATCTACAACCTCACTAACTCCTAATACACAGTGACCGAGGACTAGTTCACACAATACCTCCTTCACAATACCTCCTTCACAATACCTTCTCTACATCTACAACCTCACTAACTCCTAATACACAGTGACCGAGGACTAGTTCACACTATACCTCCTTCACAATACCTCCTTCACAATACCTTCTCTACATCTACAACCTCACTAACTCCTAATACACAGTGACCGAGGACTAGTTCACACTATACCTCCTTCACAATACCTTCTCTACATCTACAGCCTCACTAACTCCTAATACACAGTGACCGAGGACTAGTTCACACAATACCTCCTTCACAATACCTTCCTACATCTACAACCTCACT
>NW_027008826.1:0-5000 GCF_036934945.1 Oncorhynchus masou masou
TAGAACTGAACGTTCAATTAAAGCGTTACTGTCAACTGTTAGTGTAGAACTCAACGCTCAATTAAAACGTTACTGTCAACTGTTAGTGTAGAACTCAACGTTCAATTAAAACGTTACTGTCAACTGTTAGTAACGTTTTAGAACCGAACGCTCAATTCACCTACTGTCAACTGTTAGTGTGAACTAAACGCTCAATTAAAAGTTCTGTCAACTGTTAGTGTAGAACTGGAACGCTCAATTTTTAAAACGTTACTGTCAACTGTTAGTGTAGAACTCAATCGTTCAATTAAAACGTTACTGTCAACTGTTAGTGTAGAACTGAGCGTTCAATTAAAGCGATTACTGTCAACTGTTAGTGTAGAACTGAACGTTCAATTAAAACGTTACTGTCAACTGTTAGTGTAGAACTGAACGTTCAATTAAAACATTACTGTCAACTGTTAGTGCAGAACTGAACGTTCAATTAAAGCGTTACTGTCAACTGTTATGTAGAACTCAATGCAATTAAAATGTTAGTCAACTGTTAAGAACTGAGCGTTCAATTAAAACGTTACTGTCAACTGTTAGTGTAGAACTGAATGTTCAATTAAAACGTTACTGTCAACTGTTAGTGTAGAACTGGAAATTAAAACGTTACTGTCAACTGTTAGTGTAGAACTGAGCGTTCAATTAAAATGTTACTGTCAACTGTTAGTGTAGAACTCAATGTTCAATTAAAATGTTATTGTCAACTATTAGTGAGAACAATGTCACCTGATACACACAGTGAATGTAGGGGTTATTAACTCTTAGTGTAGAACAGCAAATGTTCAATTAAAATGTTATTACAATGTTGTGCAAATATATGAGGCTTTGAAGGAGAACAATCCAACAGATCACCTGATACACTTTCTGACAGTGAATGAGGGGCAGGCTGGGGTTATTAACATCATCTCTTTGAGGGGAGAGGACATCTTTCTGAGGGGCAGGCTGGAACATCTTTCTGCAAATGTCCAGAGGGCAGGCTGAGGTTGAGGGGAGAGGACATTTTCTGAGAACTGGACTGTATTGAGGGGCAGGCTTTGAGGAGAGAGGACATCTTTCTGAGGGGCAGTCTGAGGCTTTTTGAGGGGAGAGGACATCTTTCTGAGGGGCAGGCTGAGGCTTTGCTTTTCTGAGGGCAGAGGACATCTTTCTGAGGGGCAGGCTGGTGCTCTTTCTGAGGAGGCTGAGGCTTTGAGGGGAGAGGACATGTGGTGCTCAGCGCGGTGTGCCGGTGTGTGTGCGTGCGCGTGTGTGTAAGTGCGTTTGTGTGTGTGTGTGTGTATACTTCTTCTTATTGTTACTTTGTCCTTGATGTTCACACCAGGGATAAAGATGTTCATTCTGCTGTAGATCAATGACTAGCCAGGATAAAGATGGATCCATGGATATCATTCATTCTGCCAATGTCTTTGGGATGGATATCAGAAAGGTAGGCCTGGTATGGAGAACGTATTTTACCTGGTATGGATATCTTTAAAGCCAACAGCACAAACTGGTATATCTCTGTTATGGATGTCTCTGGGATGGATATCTCTGGTATGGATATCTCTTGGATCTCTGGATGGATATCTCTGGTATGGATATCTCTGGTATGGATGTCTCTGGGATGGATATCTCTGGTATGGATATCTCTGGGGATGGATATCTCTGGGATGGATATCTCTGGTATGGATATCTCTGGTATGGATATCTCTGGTATGGATATCTCTGGTATGGATGGATCTCTGGGATGGATATCTCTGGTATGGATATGGTATATCTCTGGTATGGATATCTCTGGTACGGATATCTCTGGTACAGATATCTCTGGGATGGATATCTCTGGTATGGAGAACTCTGGTATGGATATCTCTGGTATGGATATCTCTGGTATGGATATCTCTGGTATGGATATCTCTGGTACAGATATCTCTGGTACGGATATCTCTGGTACGGATATCTCTGGTACAGATATCTCTGGGATGGATTTCTCTGGTATGGATAACTCTGGGATATCTCTGGCTGGATATCTCTGGTATGGATATCTCTGGATATCTCTGGATATCTCTGGTACGGATATATCTCTGGTATGGATATCTCTGGGATGGATATCTCTGTATGGATATCTCTGGATATCTCTGGTATGGATATCTCTGGGATGGATATCTCTGGTATGGATATCAGGATATCTCTGGTATGGATATCTCTGGTACGGATATCTCTGGTATGGATATCTCTGGGATGGATATCTCTGGTATGGATATCTCTGGGATGGATATCTCTGGGATGGTATGGATATCTCTGGTATGGATATCTCTGGGATGGATATCTCTGGTATGGATATCTCTGGTATGGATATCTCTGGGATGGATATCTCTGGGATGGATATCTCTGGATGGATATCTCTGGTATGGATATCTCTGGTATATCTCTGGTATGGATAACTCTGGTATGGATATCTCTGGTATGGATATCTCTGGGGATATCTCTGGATGGATATCTCTGGGATGGATATCTCTGGTATGGATATCTCTGGTATGGATATCTCTGGTATGGATATATCTGGGAGGATATCTCTGGTATGGATATCTCTGGTACTCTGGTAGATATCTCTGGTACAGATATCTCTGGGATGGATATCTCTGGTATGGATATCTCTGGTATGGATATCTCTGGATGGATATCTCTGGTATGGATATCTCTGGGATGGATATCTCTGGGGATATCTCTGGTGGATAACATGGATATCTCTGGTATGGATATCTCTGGTATGTCTCTGGGAGGATATCTCTGGTATGGATATCTCTGGATATAACTCTGGTATGGATATCTCTGGTATGGATATCTCTGGTATGGATATCTCTGGTATGGATATCTCTGGGATGGATATCTCTGGTATGGATATCAGATATCTCTGGTATGGCTGTCTCTGCTATGGATATCTCTGGTACGTGCATTTGTGTGTGTGTATCCTTCATCAGGAAACAACAGGACATCTCAACAGGAATCTCCACATGGGGCCTGGAGTCTCTAATAACTAGATCAGCGGGGGTGACTGTCATGGTTACTGTACTGCAGAATGACCCTTTACAACAAACAGCACCTTACAGTACATTCCCATCTGTTTGTGTTAACTGACCATATGAGTTGAGGCCAGGCAACACATGTTTGTCAAGATGATGTGGCAAATGATTACCTTTAAAAACTACACAACCCTGAGCCATATAGGTATCTCATTATTTTATCATACATTATAACATGATATAATTTGTCTTTGTCCATCTGTCGTACATATATCTCCATAACTCTGTGTCAAATCAGATCAAATAAATACATTAAAGAGACACAGTAAACGGACAGAACAAACAGGCTATACTGTAACAACAATAAATAGAAATTCTGAAAAACCTCCACAATTAAATATTTTTGGATGAAATATTGAATTATTATTATATATAGTTAGAATCTCATAATCTTTTTTACATTTATTTTTAAAGCTCTTGCAATATTACACAATTATTAATTCTACAATACTTATTAAATCTCCATTTAGGCCTACATATCGTTAAATAAAGTAATTTAATTTAAATCAAATAAAAGGAATTTCATGAATAATATAATATAATATCAATACAAATTCTATCAAATGTTTGAAGCATCAAAAAAGGTCAGATTTTTACAGCCAGTCAGTCCACCTCCCAGTTCAGTCATATCGTCCTGAACTTAGAGAGATACAGTATAACCTTCTGAACTCTATAGTCCTAGGTGCGTCTGGCAGCCAGCAGGCGGCAGTAGTGAGAGCCCAGAGTCCTATTCATTAGGGCACACAATTGAAAACGTTACAAAACGCTTCGCAACGCACCACAAAAAAATAAGCGTTTCTTATTGGACAGTAGTCCATCTTGTCCCTCCCTGCTTCAGTCTGTTTTGTTCCATTTTGGTGCCTAATCAACATGACGACCCTTGAGGGCAGAGAGACGTCTCCTCCATAGACATTTTTTCCTAGAATGGACATCCCCATTCAAGTCAATGGGTGGTAGAATTCTAATTCCATGTGGTAGAATTCTAATTCCATGTGGTAGAATTCTAATTCCATGTTCTCCTCACAGGGCTGTCTCTTTCAGGTCGTTGAGGTTTGGCATCCGTGACCTTGACGGTCTGGTAAAGGTGGGCCCGTTGGCGACCATTTGGTCGGGGTACGGCTGAGCCCCCTCTGCCCTGGCGAGCGCCGCCGCGTGCCAGTTGGACTCCATCTGCCCCTGTATCTGCCCCGGGAGGGGGTAACTCTGCTTCCTGTGGCTCTTAGACTGACCAGAGCTGGAGCTGCTGCTGCTAGGGTGTCCCTGGTGGGACCTACCGTCACCTCTCCCGTCGCTGAACACTCCCCCTTTAGAGGAGGAGGTGGGGGGTTGGGGAGGTGCTGGAATCGCAGGTCGGAAGGAGGAGGGGGTTGGCTGGAAGAGGAGGAGGGGAGAGGTGCAGAAGCCTGCGTAGGGACTTCAGGGGTTGGTTCTAAGGGGAGGCATAGAAAACAATCACCACAAAGCTTGTGAACACTAAGCAGGTACACCAAGGTGGAAAAGAACAATTCAGTTTAGAATTCAGGAAATTCAGGAAGTGAATTGAAAATTCAGTTCAACCAGTAAACATAAATGAAGTGTGACTGTGAATCCACCTGCTTCTCCTGAGGCCAGTCACTGACTCTCTCTCTCTGTCTCCCTCTCTCCCTCTCTCGCTCTCTTTCTCTGTCGCGATCTCGGCTCTGCTCGCGTTCGCGGTCCTTATCCCGGGAGCGTTCGCGGTCCTTCCTCCGGCTGCCGTGGTGAGAGGAAGACGAGGACTTGGCCCCTTCTGGATAAACAGGTTGTCCTGGCCATCACCAGGAACCTACCATTTCACAATAGGAAAGGTGTGGGAGAGGGGGGGTTAGCACTGACACAGTCAAGAACGTTAGACTCAAGACATTTCTATAAACCTGAACACCCCAAAACATCCAC
>NW_027008826.1:10000-27500 GCF_036934945.1 Oncorhynchus masou masou
TGAACAACAGAAAAGGCTATGGACCTCGTTCTTAGCAGGGCGTTGTGAGTGAAAGGAGGCCGGGTTGTCCCGCGTGGAGTCTTTAATCTGGGGTCGGGGGTGAGAGGTCACCACCTCTTTAGAAGACGGCTCACTCTGTAGACCAGATGGACAGACAGACAGACAGACAGACAGACAGACAGACAGACAGACAGACAGACAGACAGACAGACAGACAGACAGACAGACAGATAGACCGACAGACAGACAGACAGATAGACGGACAGGCAGACAGATATAGCATGTGAGGCAAACATTACGAAGTAGTAGTGTGTGTGTGTGTGAGTGTGTGTGTGTGTGTGTGTGTGTGTGTGTGTGTGTGTGTGTGTGTGTGTGTGTGTGTGTGTGTGTGTGTGTGTGTGTGTGTGTGTATGTGTGTGTGAGAGAGAGAGAGAGAGAGATCAGGAGAGAGATAGTACATTAGCAATAATGTGAGTTAGGCCAGATACTGTAGCCTCAAAGAGAGATACACAGACACACATATGCACATACACGCACACACACAGCTGTCAGTCAATTATTGACACTGACCCTGGTCGTGTCTTCAGTGCAGTCCTCTCTGGACGATCCCACAGAGTGTCCTACGGGGTGTCTGGTGAGGGTGCGGTGCTGAAGCTGGGGGGAGAGCATCTGCAGACTGCTAGCCCTGGTGGGCAACCCCTGACCCACCATTAAGCCCCCTCACTACCCCCTCCACCCCCACCTCCGTGGGACCTGTGGCGCTCACTCCTCCTCACGTACATGGAGTGGCGGTGAGGCCTCTGCTGGGAAGAGAAGGGACTGGTGTAGCCCAGGCCGTAGGGGTAGGACTCATGGGGGGAGGCCAGGGTGTGAGCTCCGTGGTTCCCCCCACCATCCCCTTCTCCTCCTGGGTCAAGAAGCTCCGGGCCCGGGGCCAAGGCATCCTCTGGAGCTTTGTGTCTGGAAGAGGAGGCGCGTCGGCAGGATGAGTCCAGGGTGGAGCTCTCCAGACGGGGGTTGTTGCCGCGGGACGAGGGGCTGTGGCCGGAGGAGTGGCCGGTGTGGCTGGATGTGTGTCCAGAAGTGTGTCGTTCGCTGTGGCGGGGGGCCTGAGGACTTCCAGGGGGGGCGTGGCCAGAAGAGTGGCGTTCGCTGTGGCGGGGGGCCTGGGGACTTCCAGGGGGGGCGTGGCCAGAAGAGTGGCGTTCGCTGTGGCGGGGGACCTGGGGACTTCCAGGGGGCGTGGCCAGAAGAGTGTCGTTCGCTGTGGCGGGGGACCTGGGGACTTCCAGGAGGGGCATTGAGGTTCAGGTCCAGGCAGCTGAAATAACATATAGACTGACCTCAACCATGAGTACAACAACACACATATAGACTGACCTCAACCATGAGTACAACAACACACATATAGACTGACCTCAACCATGAATACAACAACACACATATTTACTGACCTCAACCATGAGTACAACAACACACATATAGACTCACCTCAACCATGAGTACAACAACACACATATTTACTGACCTCAACCATGAGTACAACAACACACATATGACCTCAACCATGAGTACAACAACACACATATAGACTGACCTCAACCATGAGTACAACAACACACATATAGACTGACCTCAACCATGAGTACAACAACACACATATAGACTGACCTCAACCATGAGTACAACAACACACATATTTACTGACCTCAACCATGAATACAACAACACACATATAGACTGACCTCAACCATGAGTACAACAACACACATATAGACTGACCTCAACCATGAGTACAACAACACACATATAGACTGACCTCAACCATGAGTACAACAACACACATATTTACTGACCTCAACCATGAATACAACACAACAACACACATATAGACTGACCTCAACCATGAATACAACAACACACATATAGACTGACCTCAACCATGAGTACAACAACACACATATTTACTGACCTCAACCATGAGTACAACAACACACATATAGACTGACCTCAACCATGAGTACAACAACACACATATTTACTGACCTCAACCATGAGTACAACAACACACATATAGACTGACCTCAACCATGAGTACAACAACACACATATAGACTGACCTCAACCATGAATACAACAACACACATATAGACTGACCTCAACCATGAGTACAACAACACACATATAGACTGACCTCAACCATGAGTACAACAACACACATATTTACTGACCTCAACCATGAGTACAACAACACACATATTTACTGACCTCAACCATGAGTACAACCACACACATATAGACTGACCTCAACCATGAATACAACAACACACATATAGACTGACCTCAACCATGAGTACAACAACACACATATTTACTGACCTCAACCATGAGTACAACAACACACATATAGACTGACCTCAACCAAGAATACAACAACACACATATTTACTGACCTCAACCATGAATACAACAACACACATATAGACTGACCTCAACCATGAATACAACAACACACATATAGACTGACCTCAACCATGAGTACAACACACATATAGACTGACCTCAACCATGAATACAACAACACACATATAGACTGACCTCAACCATGAATACAACAACACACATATTTACTGACCTCAACCATGAATACAACAACACACATATAGACTGACCTCAACCATGAGTACAACAACACACATATTTACTGACCTCAACCATGAGTACAACAACACACATATAGACTGACCTCAACCATGAGTACAACAACACACATATAGACTGACCTCAACCATGAGTACAACAACACACATATTTACTAACCATCAGACCTAAATAAAACTCTAATAATTAAACGAGAATACAATGTTCAGATCTGGCCTCAGGGGTCTACACATGTCCAAATACACACCATCACCAAGACTACACAAAATCAATAAGCTAGCATGCCCTTCAAACATTCATTAACCATTCCCTGACAGCTCTCTCTCTCTCTCTCTCTCTCTCTCTCTCTCTCTCTAGGTTAACCTTTTTGGGATAGGGGGGCAGCATTTTCACTTTTGGATAAATAGCGTGCCCAGAGTGAACTGCCTCCTACTCTGTCCCAGATGCTAATATATGCATATTAGTAGTAGTATTGGATGGAAAACACTCTGAAGTTTCTAAAACTGTTTGAATGATGTCTGTGAGTAGAACAGAACTCATATGGCAGGCAAAAACCTGAGAAAAATCTAACCAGGAAGTGGGATACCTGAGGTTTGTAGTTTTTTAAAGCTTGGCCTACCGAATACACATTGAGATATGGATAAAGTTGCACTTCCTACGGCTTCCACTAGATGTCAACCGTCTTTAGAAACTTGAATGAGGATTCTACTATAAAGGAGGGGCTCATAAGACCTCTTTGAGTCAGTGGTCTGGCAGAGAGGCTCGGTCTCATGATGCTGCTCCCGACAGAGTTACCTCTCGTTCCAGTGCTATTTTTCAGACAAAGGAATTCTCCGGTTGGAACATTATTGATGTTTTATGTTAAAAACATCCTAAAGATTGATTCCATACATCGTTTGACATGTTTCTAAAGGACTGTAACGGAACTTTTTGAGTTTTTGTCTGGATGAAATGCCTGCTCCTCATGAAGATGGATTACTGGGCTGAACACGCTAACAACAAGTGGCTATTTGGACATAAATGATGGAACTTTATGGAACAAATCAGTCATTTATTGTTGAACTGGGATTCCTGGGAGTGCCTTCTGATGAAGATCATCAAAGGTAAGTGAATATTTATGGTGTAATTTCTAACTTTGTTGACATGAAATGGCGGCTATTCCTCTGGCTGTTTTGAGTTCTGAGCTCCGTTCTCAGATTATGCTTTTTCCGTGAAGTTTTTTTAAAATCTGACACAGTGGTTGCATTAAGGAGAAGTCTATCTTTAATTCTGTGAATAACACTTGTATCTTTTATCAATCTCTCTCTCTCTCTCTAGGTTAACCATTTCCTGACAGCTCTCTCTCTCTCTAGGTTAACCATTTCCTGACAGCACTCTCTCTCTCTCTCTAGGTTAACCATTTCCTGACAGCTCTCTCTCTCTCTCTTTAGGTTAACCATTTCCTGACGCTCTCTCTCTCTCTAGGTTAACCATTTCCTGACAGCTCTCTCTCTCTCTCTCTCTTAACCATTTCCTGACGCTACACTCTCTCTCTCTCTCTAGATTAACCATTTCCTGACGCTCTCTCTCTCTCTAGGTTAACCATTTCCTGACAGCTCTCTCTCTCTCTCTAGATTAACCATTTCCTGACGCTCTCTCTCTCTCTCTCTCTCTAGATTAACCATTTCCTGACGCTCTCTCTCTCTCTAGGTTAACCATTTCCTGACAGCACTCTCTCTCTCTCTCTAGGTTAACCATTTCCTGACAGCTCTCTCTCTCTCACTCTAGGTTAACCATTTCCTGACAGCACTCTCTCTCTCTCTATAGGTTAACCATTTCCTGACAGCTCTCTCTCTCTCTCTAGGTTAACCCTTTCCTGACAGCTCTCTCTCTCTATATAGGTTAACCATCCCCTGACAGCTCTCTCTCTCTCTCGGTTAACCATTTCCTGACAGCTCTCTCTTTCTCTCTCTCTAGGTTAACCATTTCCTGACAGCTCTCTCTCTCTCTCTCTAGGTTAACCATTTCCTGACGGCTCTCTCTCTCTCTAGGTTAACCATTTCCTGACAGCTCTCTCTCTCTCTCTCTCTAGGTTAACCATTTCCTGACAGCACTCTCTCTCTCTCTCTAGGTTAACCATTTCCTGACAGCTCTCTCTCTCTTTAGGTTAACCATTTCCTGACGCTCTCTCTCTCTCTAGGTTAACCATTTCCTGACAGCTCTCTCTCTCTCTCTCTCTAGATTAACCATTTCCTGACGCTCTCTCTCTCTCTCTCTCTCTAGATTAACCATTTCCTGACGCTCTCTCTCTCTCTCTAGATTAACCATTTCCTGACGCTCTCTCTCTCTCTAGGTTAACCATTTCCTGACAGCTCTCTCTCTCTCTCTAGATTAACCATTTCCTGACGCTCTCTCTCTCTCTCTCTCTCTCTCTCTAGATTAACCATTTCCTGACGCTCTCTCTCTCTCTAGGTTAACCATTTCCTGACAGCACTCTCTCTCTCTCTAGGTTAACCATTTCCTGACAGCTCTCTCTCTTAGGTTAACCATTTCCTGACGCTCTCTCTCTCTAGGTTAACCATTTCCTGACAGCTCTCTCTCTCTCTCTCTCTCTAGATTAACCATTTCCTGACGCTCTAACCATTTCCTGACGCTCTCTCTCTCTCTCTAGGTTAACCATTTCCTGACAGCTCTCTCTCTCTCTCTCTAGATTAACCATTTCCTGACGCTCTCTCTCTCTCTCTCTCTCTCTAGATTAACCATTTCCTGACGCTCTCTTCTCTCTAGGTTAACCATTTCCTGACAGCACTCTCTCTCTCTCTAGGTTAACCATTTCCTGACAGCTCTCTCTCTCTCACTCTAGGTTAACCATTTCCTGACAGCACTCTTCCATTTCCTGACAGCTCTCTCTCTCTAGGTTAACCCTTTCCTGACAGCTCTCTCTCTCTATATAGGTTAACCATCCCCTGACAGCTCTCTCTCTCTCTCTCTAGGTTAACCATTTCCTGACAGCTCTCTCTTTCTCTCTCTCTCTCTAGATTAACCATTTCCTGACGCTCTCTCTCTCTCTAGGTTAACCATTTCCTGACAGCACTCTCTCTCTCTCTCTAGGTTAACCATTTCCTGACAGCTCTCTCTCTCTCACTCTAGGTTAACCATTTCCTGACAGCACTCTCTCTCTCTCTATAGGTTAACCATTTCCTGACAGCTCTCTCTCTCTCTAGGTTAACCCTTTCCTGACAGCTCTCTCTCTCTATATAGGTTAACCATCCCCTTCTCTCTCTCTCTCGGTTAACCATTTCCTGACAGCTCTCTCTTTCTCTCTCTCTAGGTTAACCATTTCCTGACAGCTCTCTTTAGGTTAACCATTTCCTGACGGCTCTCTTCTCTCTAGGTTAACCATTTCCTGACAGCTCTCTCTCTCTCTAGGTTAACCATTTCTGACAGCACTCTCTCTCTCTCTCTCTAGGTTAACCATTTCCTGACAGCTCTCTCTCTCTCTCTTTAGGTTAACCATTTCCTGACGCTCTCTCTCTCTCTAGGTTAACCATTTCCTGACAGCTCTCTCTCTCTCTCTCTAGATTAACCATTTCCTGACGCTCTCTCTCTCTCTCTCTCTAGATTAACCATTTCCTGACGCTCTCTCTCTCTCTCTCTCTCTCTCTAGATTAACCATTTCCTGACGCTCTCTCTCTCTCTAGATTAACCATTTCCTGACGCTCTCTCTCTCTCTAGGTTAACCATTTCCTGACAGCTCTCTCTCTCTCTCTAGATTAACCATTTCCTCTCTCTCTCTCTCTCTCTCTCTCTCTCTAGATTAACCATTTCCTGACAGGTTAACTTTCTGACAGCACTCTCTCTCTCTCTCCATTTCCTGACAGCTCTTAGGTTAACCATTTCCTGACAGCACTCTCTCTCTCTATAGGTTAACCATTTCCTGACAGCTCTCTCTCTCTCTCTCTCTCTCTCTAGGTTAACCATTTCCTGACAGCTCTCTCTCTCTCTCCCCTCTCTCTCTCTCGGTTAACCATTTCCTGACAGCTCTCTCTCTCTCTCTCTAGGTTAACCATTTCCTGACAGCTCTCTCTCTCTCTCTCTCTAGGTTAACCATTTCCTGACGGCTCTTTTCCTGACAGCTCTCTCTCTCTCTCTAGGTTAACCATTTCCTGACAGCTCTCTCTCTCTCTCTAGGTTAACCATTTCCTGACAGCTCTCTCTCTCTCTCTCTAGGTTAACCATTTCCTGACGGCTCTCTCTCTCTCTAGGTTAACCATTTCCTGACAGCTCTCTCTCTCTCTCTCTAGGTTAACCATTTCCTGACAGCTCTCTCTCTCTCTCTCTATAGGTTAACCATTTCTTGACAGCTCTCTCTCTCTCTCTAGGTTAACCATTTCCTGACAGCTCTCTCTCTCTCTCTAGGTTAACCATTTCCTGACAGCTCTCTCTCTCTCTAGGTTAACCATTTCCTGACAGCTCTCTCTCTCTCTCTCTCTCTCTCTCTCTCTCTCTCTATAGGTTAACCATTTCCTGACAGCTCTCTCTCTCTCTCTATAGGTTAACCATTTCCTGACAGCTCTCTCTCTCTCTCTTTAGGTTAACCATTTCCTGACAGCTCTCTTGCTCTCTCTCTATAGGTTAACCATTTCCTGACAGCTCTCTCTCTTTCTCTCTCTCTAGGTTAACCATTTCCTGACAGCTCTCTCTCTCTCTCTCTCTCTAGGTTAACCATTTCCTGACAGCTCTCTCTCTCTCTCTCTAGGTTAACCATTTCCTGACAGCTCTCTCTCTCTCTCTATAGGTTAACCATTTCCTGACAGCTCTCTCTCTATAGGTTAACCATCCCCTGACAGCTCCTGGTTAACATTTCCTGACAGCTCTCTCTCTCTCTCTATAGGTTAACCATTTCTTGACACTCTCTCTCTCTCTAGGTTAACCATTTCCTGACAGCTCTCTCTCTCTCTCTCTAGGTTAACCATTTCCTGACAGCTCTCTCTCTCTCTCTCTCTCTCTCTAGGTTAACCATTTCCTGACAGCTCTCTCTCTAGGTTAACCATCCCCTGACAGCTCTCTCTCTCTCTCTCTCTCTCTCTCTCTCTAGGTTAACCATTTCCTGACAGCTCTCTCTCTCTATAGGTTAACCATTTCCTGACAGCTCTCTCTCTCTCTCTCTCTCTAGATTAACCATTCCCCGGCGCTCTCTCTCTCTCTAGGTTAACCATTTCCTGACAGCTCTCTCTCTCTCTAGGTTAACCATTTCCTGACAGCACTCTCTCTCTCTCTCTAGGTTAACCATTTCCTGACAGCTCTCTCTCTCTCTATATAGGTTAACCATTTCCTGACAGCTCTCTCTCTCTCTATAGGTTAACCATTTCCTGACAGCTCTCTCTCTCTCTCTCTAGGTTAACCCTTTCCTGACAGCTCTCTCTCTCTCTATAGGTTAACCATCCCCTGACAGCTCTCTCTCTCTCGGTTAACCATTTCCTGACAGCTCTCTCTCTCTCTCTCTAGGTTAACCATTTCCTGACGGGCTCTCTCTCTCTCTCTCTCTCTAGGTTAACCATTTCCTGACAGCTCTCTCTCGCTCTCTCTCCAGGGTAACCATTTCCTGACAGCTCTCTCTCTCTCTCTCGGTTAACCATTTCCTGACAGCTCTCTCTCTCTATAGGTTAACCATTTCCTGACAGCTCTCTCTCTCTCTCTCTAGGTTAACCATTTCCTGACAGCTCTCTCTCTCTCTAGGTTAACCATCCCCTGACAGCTCTCTTCTTCTCTGTTACCTGGCAGGGAAGAAGCGGGCGGAGATTCCAGGGGTTGCCGTAGGGTCGTCGGGGTGCACGCCCCTCACCCCATCTCCAAGGTTACCACCCACAGACTTGGCATTGTTGCTCAAGGCGCTGTGGCTCTTGGACAGGCTCAGGTAGGAGCTGGAACTCTTGGAGGAGCTGTGGGTGGAGTCTATGTTGTGTCCACCATGGCGGCCATGTTGTTTCTCCATGGTATTGGTCTTGCCCTCCAGAAAGGAAGAGTGTCGTCCCTGCCCTACTGGAAATATTCAAATGTAAAAAATGGGTTGGCAATGCATTTATAAGTAGTCTTGCCTGAGACAGAACGGCCCATAGGGCCGTAAGGCAGCTTTATGTTCAAGTATACCCCTGGACAGAATTCTAGTCGAGAGCATTTTTCATTTTAAGTGTTAAGGAAGTGGTATGTATTAATCCTATGTGCATATTTCAGTAGGGTGGCCCCGGACCTTGCTGTTGCTGCTGCTGAGAGCGGGAGGTGGACTTCACGTACATGGCTCCAGGGCCCTGCTGGTCAGGAGCCTTGGCCCCTGGGGGACCAACACCAACCAGGTTGAAGTCAAACTGTGTCGTGCCCTTTAAAATAAAGAGAAGACAAGAGAAGATAAAATAAGACAAGATAATAACTTTATTGTCCCCAACCTCGGGAAAATGTTGTTTTCAGCCTTTTGCATTTAGATGAAAATACATGTCAAGAATAAACACAGGTCAAGACAAAGACAGTTGGAAAAACAAACTAAATGAATACAATTTATGTAAACAAGTGTAGTTTGCTCCATAAGGAGCTAAATAAGTCAATGAAAGTAGAGGTCCTGACGTTGTTTACCTTGGTGTCCTTGGGGCTGAGCAGGTGTGGCATGTTGTTGTTGACCAAGTCCTTACTACAGGTGATGGAGCGGTTGAGGGTCTGGGTCATGTAAGCTTTGGGGTGGAGGGTGGGGCTCAGGCTGGACGACACAGGCTTGTTGCCGTTCAGGAAGCTGTCGTTGCCTAAGTGAAGGTCGCCATGGCGAGGTAGGCTGGAACATTCCTTACTGTTAGAGTGACGGTGACCCGAGCTCTTACTGCCGTGGCTTCTGTATGGGGGAGGGAGGGAGGGAGGGATGGGAGGGAGGGAGAAGGAGAGGGAGGGAGGGAGGGAGGGAGGGAGGGAGGGAGGGAGGGAGGGAGGGAGGGAGGGAGGGAGGGAGGGAGGGAGGGAGGGAGGGAGGGAGGGAGAAGGGAGGGAGGGAGGGATTAAGATCAGAACATATTGAGATTGAGAGATATTGAGAGGTACAGGTATAGCTAATCCATATATCTAAGTAGCTTATTTTTTCTGTGCAAGAACAACATAACCAGATGTGAAACCATGCAGTATCCAGAACCTAACCAGACCCCATTCAGTATCCAGAACCTAACCAGACCCCATTCAGTATCCAGAACCTAACCAGACCCTATTCAGTATCCAGAACCTAACCAGACCCCATTCAGTATCCAGAACCTAACCAGACCCCATTCAGTATCCAGAACCTAACCAGACCCCATTCAGTATCCAGAACCGAACCAGACCCCATTCAGTATCCAGAACCTAACCAGACCCCATTCAGTATCCAGAACCTAACCAGACCCCATTCAGTATCCAGAACCTAACCAGACCCCATTCAGTATCCAGAACCAAACCAGACCCCATTCAGTATCCAGAACCTAACCAGACCCCATTCATTATCCAGAACCTAACCAGACCCCATTCAGTATCCAGAACCTAACCAGACCCCATTCAGTATCCAGAACCGAACCAGGCCCCATTCATTATCCAGAACCTAACCAGACCCCATTCAGTATTCAGAACCTAACCAGACCCCATTCATTATCCAGAACCTAACCAGACCCCATTCAGTATCCAGAACCTAACCAGACCCCATTCAGTATCCAGAACCTAACCAGACCCTATTCAGTATCCAGAACCTAACCAGACCCCATTCAGTATCCAGAACCTAACCAGACCCCATTCAGTATCCAGAACCTAACCAGACCCCATTCAGTATCCAGAACCGAACCAGACCCCATTCAGTATCCAGAACCTAACCAGACCCCATTCAGTATCCAGAACCTAACCAGACCCCATTCAGTATCCAGAACCTAACCAGACCCCATTCAGTATCCAGAACCAAACCAGACCCCATTCAGTATCCAGAACCTAACCAGACCCCATTCATTATCCAGAACCTAACCAGACCCCATTCAGTATCCAGAACCTAACCAGACCCCATTCAGTATCCAGAACCGAACCAGGCCCCATTCATTATCCAGAACCTAACCAGACCCCATTCAGTATTCAGAACCTAACCAGACCCCATTCATTATCCAGAACCTAACCAGACCCCATTCAGTATCCAGAACCTAACCAGACCCCATTCAGTATCCAGAACCGAACCAGACCCCATTCAGTATCCAGAACCTAACCACACCACTTGTAGTGTCCAGTGCAGTGCTGACCTTGTGGCCACGGGGTTCTGACAACAACAACATCAACACCAACAACCCCCTACAGTGCTGACCTGGTGGGCATGGGGTTCTGACAACAACAACAACACCAACAACCCCCTACAGTGCTGACCTGGTGGGCACAGTGTTCTCCATGTGGCTGTGGGGCTTCCTCTTGGAGGAGCGTGGGGGGTTAGGGGAGGGTGGTGCTGGGGCGGGCTGCTCCAGGAGGCGGAGGGGCTGGAAGGCTGGGTGGTTCAGACTCTGTTCTGTCAGGTAGCGGTCAGAAGGGACCAGCAACAACAGGTTCTAGAGAGGGAGGAGACAGACCACAGGGTTTAGGACACAGTTCTTTATTATAGTTTGACAATAACAAACTCTATACATATATATATATATATATATATATATATATATATATATATATATATATATATACGGCACCAGTCAAAAGTTTGGACACACCTCCTCATTCAAGGGTTTTTCTGTATTTTTACTATTTTCTACATTGTAGAATAATAGTGAAGACATCAAAACTATGAAATAACATATTGAATCATGTAGTTAACCAAAAAAGGGTTAAACAAATCAGTTTTGCACACTCTTTGCATTCTCTCAACCAGCTTCATGAGATTGTCACCTGGAATTCATTTAAATTAACAGGTGTGCCTTGTTAAATGTTCATTTGTGGAATTTCTTTCCTTCTTAATGTGTTTGAGCCAATCAGTTGTGTTGTGACCAGGTAGGGGTGGTATACAGAAGATAGACCTATTTGGTAAAAGATCAAGTCTATATTATGGCAAGAACAGCTCAAATAAGCAAAGAGAAACGACAGTCCATCATTACTTTAAGATATCAAGGTCAGTCAATACGGAACATTTCAAGAACTTTTTAAAGTTTCTTCAAGTGCAGTCGCAAAAACCATCAAGCGCTTGACGAAACTGGCTCTCACGAGGACCGCCACAGGAAAGGAAGACCCAGAGTAACCTCTGCTGCAGAGAATAAGTTAAATAGAGTGACCAGCCTCAGAAATCGGCAATTAACTGCACCTCAGATAGCAGCCCAAATAAATGCTTCACAGAGTTCAAGTAACAGACACATCTCAACATCAACTGTTCAGAGACCACTTCTAAAGGACACCAATAATAAGAAGAAACTTGCTTGGGCCAAGAAACATGAGCAATGGTGTAAATCTGTCCTTTGGTCTGATGAGTCCAAATCTGAGATTTTTGTTTCTAACTGCTGTGTCTTTGTGAGAAGCAGAGTAGGTGAACAGATGATCTCTGCATGTGTGGCTCCCACCATGAAGCATGGAGGAGGAGGTGTGATGGTGTGGGGGTGCTTTGCTGGTGACACTGGCATTGATTTATTTAGAATTCAAGACACACTTAACCAACATGGCTACCACATAATTCTGCAGCAATACACCATCCCAGGCTGTGTAAGGCCTATTTGACCCAGAAGGAGAGTTATGGAGTGCTGCATCAGATGACCTTGCCTCCACAATCACTCGACCTCAACCCAATTGAGATGGTTTGGGATGAGTTGGACTGCAGAATGAAGGAAAAGCAGCCAACAAGTGCTCAGCATATGTGGGAACTCTTTCAAGACTATTGGGAAAGCATTCCAGGTGACTACCTCATGAAGCTGGTTGAGAGACCAGCTGTTCCAGAAGACTGTGTGATCACGCTCTCCACAGTCGATGAGTAAGACCTTTAAACAGGTCAACATTCACAAGGCCGCAGGGCCAGATGGATTACCAGGACATGTACTACTAGCATGCGCTGACCAACTGGCAAGTGTCTTCACTGACATGTTCAACCTCTCCCTGTCTGAGTCTGTAATACCAACATGTTTTAAGCAGGCCACCATAGACCCTGTGCCCAAGAACACTAATGTAAACTGTCTGTAGCCATGAAGTGTTTTGAAAGGTTGGTCATGGCTCACATCAACACCATTATTCCAGAAACCCTAAACCCACTCCAATTTGCATACCGCCCTGACAGATCCACAGATGATGCAATCTCTATTGCACTCCACACTGCCCTTTCCCACCTGGACAAAAGGAAAACCTACAGTATGTGAGAATGCTGTTCATTGACTACAGCTTAGCGTTCAACATCATATTGCCCTCAAAGCTCATCAATAAGCTAAAGACCCTGGGACTAAACACCTCCCTCTGCAACTGGATCCTGGACTTCCTGACAGGCCGCCCCCAGGTGGTAAGGGTAGGTAACAACACATCCGCCACTCTGATCCTCAACACAGGGGCCCCTCAGGGGTGCGTGCTCAGTCCCCTCCTGTACTCCCTGTTCACACATGACTGCACGGCCAGGCACGACTCCAACACCATCATTAAGTTTGCCGATGACACAATAGTGGAAGGCCTGATCATCGATAACAATGAGACAGCCTATAGGGAGGAGGTCAGAGACCTGTCTGTGTGGTGCCAGGACAACAACCTCTCCCTGAACGTGATCAAGACAGAGGAGATAATTGTGGACTACAGGAAAAAGAGGACCGAGTACCCCCCCATTCTCAGTGACGGGACTGTAGTGGAGCAAGTTGAAAGCTTCAAGTTCCTTGGTGTCCACATCAACAACAAACTAACATGGTCCAAGCACACCAAGACAGTCGTGAAGAGGGGACGACAAAACCTTTTCCCCCTCAGGAGACTGAAAAGATTTGTCATGGGTCCTCAGATCCTCAAAACGTTCTACAGCGGCACCATCGAGAGCATCCTGACTGGTTGCATCACTGCCTGGTACGGCAACTGCTCGGCCTCTGACGCAAGGCACTACAGAGGGTAGCGTGTACAGCTCGGTACATCACTGGGGCAAAGCTTCCTGCCATCCAGGACGTCTATACCAGGCGGTGTCAGAGGAAGGCCCTAAAATTGTCAAAGACTCCAGCCACCCTGTTTACCTACATGTACATATTACCTCCATTACCTCGACTAACCGGTGCCCCCGCGAATTGACTCTGTACCGGCACCCCCTGTAGATTGCCTCGCTATTTTTATTTTACTGCTGCTATTTAATTATTTGTTACTTTATTTATTTATTTTTAGGTATTTTTAAAAATGCATTGTTGTAAGTAAGCATTTCACTGTAAGGTCTACACCTGTTGTATTCAGCGCATGTGACAAATACAATTTGATTTGAAATACAGAAAAACCCTTGAATGAGAAGGTGTGTCCAAACTTTAGGCTGGTAATGTATATATAATCAAAAGTTTATTGTATTATCATTAAACTATAGTTCATTTCAAATATATTGTTCTGTATATACAGTGAGGCACATTTACATTTGAGTAATTCAACAGACACTCTCATCTAGAGCAACTTACAATAGTGAGTTCATACATTTTCATAGTGGTCCTCAGTGGGAATTGAACCCACAACCCTGATGTGGTAAGCGCCTTGCTCTACTAACTGAGCCACAGCATTCTTAACGCAGAGATCTACATCTGTTGGTGACAGAATTCATTATCACCCGCTGTATAGAAATGCTGGAGACTCCGCCCATTACAAAAACAACTGTTGAGGCTTTTCACCACGTCGATCCAGAGACAGAGAGATGGGTGGGAGGGTTTATCACACCATTCATCTCCTGAGGAACGTGTGATGTACTGTAGGCCTCGCTCACAGCAGAGTACTGACTGACCCACAGCTTTAGTCATAGACATACATTAGCTAGCAAGACTAGTCTAGTTTGAGCCTGCAAGACCTAGAATACCTTCCATTGGCAGGACTAGAATGCCTTCCATTAGCAGGACTAGTCTAGTTTGAGCCTTGAGGATCCAGAGTACCTCCCATTAGCAGGACCCAGAATGCCTTCCATTAGCAGGACTAGTCTAGTTTGAGCCTGGAGGATCCAGAATGCCTTCCATTAGCAGGACTAGAGTACCTCCCATTAGCAGGACTAGAGTACCTCCCATTAGCAGGACTAGAGTACCTCCCATTAGCAGGACTAGTCTAGTTTGAGCCTTGAGGATCCAGAGTACCTCCCATTAGCAGGACTAGTCTAGTTCGAGCCTGGAGGATCCAGAATGCCTCCCATTAGCAGGACTAGAGTACCTTCCATTAGCAGGACTAGAGTACCTCCCATTAGCAGGACTAGAATACCTCCCATTAGCAGGACTAGTCTAGTTTGAGCCTGGAGGATCCAGAATGCCTCCCATTAGCAGGACTAGAGTACCTTCCATTAGCAGGACTAGAGTACCTCCCATTAGCAGGACTAGAATACCTCCCATTAGCAGGACTAGAATACCTCCCATTAGCAGGACTAGAATACCTCCCATTAGCAGGACTAGAGTACCTCCCATTAGCAGGACTAGAGTACCTCCCATTAGCAGGACTAGAGTACCTCCCATTAGCAGGACTAGAGTACCTCCCATTAGCAGGACTAGAGTACCTCCCATTAGCAGGACTAGAATACCTCCCATTAGCAGGACTAGAGTACCTCCCATTAGCAGGACTAGAGTACCTCCCATTAGCAGGACTAGAGTACCTTCCATTAGCAGGACTAGAATACCTCCCATTAGCAGGACTAGAATACCTCCCATTAGCAGGACTAGAGTACCTCCCATTAGCAGGACTAGAGTACCTCCCATTAGCAGGACCCAGAGTACCTCCCATTAGCAGGACTAGAGTACCTCCCATTAGCAGGACTAGAATACCTCCCATTAGCAGGACTAGAATACCTCCCATTAGCAGGACTAGAATACCTCCCATTAGCAGGACTAGAATACCTCCCATTAGCAGGACTAGAGTACCTCCCATTAGCAGGACTAGAGTACCTCCCATTAGCAGGACTAGAGTACCTCCCATTAGCAGGACTAGAATACCTCCCATTAGCAGGACTAGAATACCTCCCATTAGCAGGACTAGAATACCTCCCATTAGCAGGACTAGAGTACCTCCCATTAGCAGGACTAGAGTACCTCCCATTAGCAGGACTAGAATACCTCCCATTAGCAGGACTAGAATACCTCCCATTAGCAGGACTAGAATACCTCCCATTAGCAGGACTAGAGTACCTCCCATTAGCAGGACTAGAATACCTCCCATTAGCAGGACTAGAGTACCTCCCATTAGCAGGACTAGAGTACCTCCCATTAGCAGGACTAGAATACCTCCCATTAGCAGGACTAGAGTACCTCCCATTAGCAGGACTAGAATACCTCCCATTAGCAGGACTAGAGTACCTCCCATTAGCAGGACTAGAGTACCTCCCATTAGCAGGACTAGAATACCTTCCATTAGCAGGACTAGAGTACCTCCCATTAGCAGGACTAGAGTACCTCCCATTAGCAGGACTAGAATACCTTCCATTAGCAGGACTAGAGTACCTCCCATTAGCAGGACTAGAGTACCTCCCATTAGCAGGACTAGAGTACCTCCCATTAGCAGGACTAGAGTACCTCCCATTAGCAGGACTAGAATACCTCCCATTAGCAGGACTAGAGTACCTTCCATTAGCAGGACTAGAGTACCTCCCATTAGCAGGACTAGAGTACCTCCCATTAGCAGGACTAGAGTACCTCCCATTAGCAGGACTAATCTAGTTTGAACCTGGAGGACCCAGAATGTGCTAATACTGGCAATACCAATTGTGTGTCTCTGTGTGTGTGTGTGTGTTGTGTCTCTGTCTCTCTGTCTCTGTGTGTGTGTGTGTGTGTGTGTGTGTGTGTGTGTGTGTGTGTGTGTGTGTGTGTGTGTGTGTCTCTGTCTCTCTGTCTCTCTGTCTCTGTGTGTGTGTGTGTGTGTGTGTGTGTGTGTGTGTGTGTGTGTGTGTCTGTGTCTGTGTGTGTGTGTGTGTGTGTGTGTGTGTGTGTGTGTGTGTGTGTGTGTGTGTGTGTGTGTGTGTGTGTGTGTGTGTGTGTGTTACCTTCATCAGATCCAGCATGAGGCCACTCAGGATGGCCAGGTACCTCCGCTCCAGGGTTGTAGGGTGATTCACTGAGGGGAACTGCTGACACACACACACACGTACAGTTGTGAGGTTTCAGAGTGCAGTGTCTTTGTTGAGATTCAGATGTGTCTGACTGGAGTTGACAGGAGGCTTAGCTGACTGTTGTGTCTGAGGCCAGACATGCTGCTAACGGGCCGAACACAGCTTTCACTATAGCAGGTACATGATTACCACCCCTCCCATGGATCTGTGTGTGGGAGTGCATCAGGAGACATGCATGTTTCTGTCTGTCTGAATGTGTGTATCTCTGTGTGGGCGTGCATCAGGTGGCTGGTGGACATGCATGTTTCTGTCTGTCTGAATGTGTGTATCTCTGTGTGGGAGTGCATCAGGAGGCTGGTGGACATGCATGTTCCTGTCTGTCTGAATGTGTGTATCTCTGTGTGGGCGTGCATCAGGTGGCTGGTGGACATGCATGTTTCTGTCTGTCTGAATGTGTGTATCTCTGTGTGGGAGTGCATCAGGAGGCTGGTGGACATGCATGTTCCTGTCTGTCTGAATGTGTGGATCTCTGTGTGGGAGTTAGGGTTCGTTTTAGGGTTAGGACCTAGGGTTCGTTTTAGGGTTAGGAGCTAGGGTTAGTTTTAGGGTTAGGAGCTAGGGTTAGTTTTAGGGTTA
>NW_027008826.1:37500-69934 GCF_036934945.1 Oncorhynchus masou masou
ACTGACTCAAAGCCTACAAAAACCAGAGAGAGACAGAGGAAGTCATGAACAGATACTGACTCAAAGCCTACAGGAAACCAGAGAGAGACAGAGGAAGTCATGAACAGATACTGACTCAAAGCCTACAGGAAACCAGAGAGAGACAGAGGAAGTCATGAACAGATACTGACTCAAAGCCTACAGGAAACCAGAGAGAGACAGAGGAAGTCATGAACAGATACTGACTCAAAGCCTTCAGGAAACCAGAGAGAGACAGAGGAAGTCATGAACAGATACTGACTCAAAGCCTACAGGAAACCAGGCCAGAGAGAGACAGAGGAAGTCATGGACAGATACTGACTCAAAGCCTTCAGGAAACCAGAGAGAGACAGAGGAAGTCATGAACAGATACTGACTCAAAGCCTACAGGAAACCAGGCCAGAGAGAGACAGAGGAAGTCATGGACAGATACTGACTCAAAGCCTACAGGAAACCAGAGAGAGACAGAGGAAGTAATGAACAGATACTGACTCAAAGCCTTCAGGAAACCAGACCAGAGAGAGGCAGAGGAAGTCATGGACAGATACTGACTCAAAGCCTACAGGAAACCAGAGAGAGACAGAGGAAGTCATGAACAGATACTGACTCAAAGCCTACAGGAAACCAGAGAGAGACAGAGGAAGTCATGAACAGATACTGACTCAAAGTCTACAGGAAACCAGAGAGAGACAGAGGAAGTCATGAACAGATACTGACTCAAAGCCTACAGGAAACCAGGCCAGAGAGACAGAGGAAGTCATGGACAGATACTGACTCAAAGCCTACAGGAAACCAGAGAGAGACAGAGGAAGTAATGAACAGATACTGACTCAAAGCCTTCAGGAAACCAGACCAGAGAGAGGCAGAGGAAGTCATGGACAGATACTGACTCAAAGCCTACAGGAAACCAGAGAGAGACAGAGGAAGTCATGGACAGATACTGACGACTCAAAGCCTTCAGGAAACCAGAGAGAGACAGAGGAAGTCATGAACAGATACTGACTCAAAGCCTACAGGAAACCAGGCCAGAGAGAGACAGAGGAAGTCATGGACAGATACTGACTCAAAGCCTACAGGAAACCAGAGAGAGACAGAGGAAGTCATGAACAGATACTGACTCAAAGCCTTCAGGAAACCAGACCAGAGAGAGACAGAGGAAGTCATGAACAGATACTGACTCAAAGCCTACAGGAAACCAGAGAGAGACAGAGGAAGTCAAGAACAGATACTGACTCAAAGCCTACAGGAAACCAGAGAGAGACAGAGGAGGTCATGAACAGATACTGACTCAAAGCCTACAAAAACCAGAGAGAGACAGAGGAAGTCATGAACAGATACTGACTCAAAGCCTACAGGAAACCAGAGAGAGACAGAGGAAGTCATGAACAGATACTGACTCAAAGCCTACAGGAAACCAGAGAGAGACAGAGGAAGTCATGAACAGATACTGACTCAAAGCCTACAGGAAACCAGAGAGAGACAGAGGAAGTCATCAACAGATACTGACTCAAAGCCTTCAGGAAACCAGAGAGAGACAGAGGAAGTCATGGACAGATACTGACTCAAAGCCTACAGGAAACCAGGCCAGAGAGAGACAGAGGAAGTCATGAACAGATACTGACTCAAAGCCTTCAGGAAACCAGACCAGAGAGAGACAGAGGAAGTCATGAACAGATACTGACTCAAAGCCTTCAGGAAACCAGACCAGAGAGAGACAGAGGAAGTCATGGACAGATACTGACTCAAAGCCTACAGGAAACCAGAGAGAGACAGAGGAAGTAATGAACAGATACTGACTCAAAGCCTTCAGGAAACCAGCAGAGAGAGGCAGAGGAAGTCATGGACAGATACTGACTCAAAGCCTACAGGAAACCAGAGAGAGACAGAGGAAGTCATGAACAGATACTGACTCAAAGCCTACAGGAAACCAGAGAGAGACAGAGGAAGTCATGAACAGATACTGACTCAAAGTCTACAGGAAACCAGAGAGAGACAGAGGAAGTCATGAACAGATACTGACTCAAAGCCTACAGGAAACCAGAGAGAGACAGAGGAAGTCATGAACAGATACTGACTCAAAGCCTACAGAAAACCAGAGAGAGACAGAGGAGGTCATGAACAGATACTGACTCAAAGCCTACAGGAAACCAGAGAGAGACAGAGGAAGTCATGAACAGATACTGACTCAAAGCCTACAGGAAACCAGAGAGAAACAGAGGAAGTCATGAACAGATACTGACTCAAAGCCTACAGGAAACCAGAGAGAGACAGAGGAAGTCATGAACAGATACTGACTCAAAGCCTACAGGAAACCAGAACAGAAACAGACAGAGGAAGTCATGGACAGATACTGACTCAAAGCCTACAGGAAACCAGAGAGAGACAGAGGAAGTCATGAACAGATACTGACTCAAAGCCTACAGGAAACCAGAGAGAGACAGAGGAAGTCATGGACAGATATTGACTCAAAGCCTACAGGAAACCAGAGAGAGACAGAGGAAGTCATGGACAGATACTGACTCAAAGCCTACAGGAAACCAGACCAGAGAGACAGAGGAAGTCATCAACAGATACTGACTCAAAGCCTACAGGAAACCAGAGAGAGACAGAGGAAGTCATGAACAGATACTGACTCAAAGCCTACAGGAAACCAGAGAGAGACAGAGGAAGTCATGAACAGATACTGACTCAAAGCCTACAGGAAACCAGAGAGAGACAGAGGAAGTCATGAACAGATACTGACTCAAAGCCTACAGGAAACCAGAGAGAGACAGAGGAAGTCATGAACAGATACTGACTCAAAGCCTACAGAAACCAGAGAGAGACAGAGGAAGTCATGAACAGATACTGACTCAAAGCCTACAGGAAACCAGAGAGAGACAGAGGAAGTCATGAACAGATACTGACTCAAAGCCTACAGGAAACCAGAGAGAAACAGAGGAAGTCATGAACAGATACTGACTCAAAGCCTACAGGAAACCAGAGAGAGACAGAGGAAGTCATGAACAGATACTGACTCAAAGTCTACAGGAAACCAGAGAGAGACAGAGGAAGTCATGAACAGATACTGACTCAAAGCCTACAGGAAACCAGAGAGAGACAGAGGAAGTCATGAACAGATACTGACTCAAAGCCTACAGAAAACCAGAGAGAGACAGAGGAGGTCATGAACAGATACTGACTCAAAGCCTACAGGAAACCAGAGAGAGACAGAGGAAGTCATGAACAGATACTGACTCAAAGCCTACAGGAAACCAGAGAGAAACAGAGGAAGTCATGAACAGATACTGACTCAAAGCCTACAGGAAACCAGAGAGAGACAGAGGAAGTCATGAACAGATACTGACTCAAAGCCTACAGGAAACCAGAACAGAAACAGACAGAGGAAGTAATGGACAGATACTGACTCAAAGCCTACAGGAAACCAGAGAGAAACAGAGGAAGTCATGAACAGATACTGACTCAAAGCCTACAGGAAACCAGAGAGAGACAGAGGAAGTCATGGACAGATATTGACTCAAAGCCTACAGGAAACCAGAGAGAGACAGAGGAAGTCATGGACAGATACTGACTCAAAGCCTACAGGAAACCAGACCAGAGAGAGACAGAGGAAGTCATCAACAGATACTGACTCAAAGCCTACAGGAAACCAGAGAGAGACAGAGGAAGTCATGAACAGATACTGACTCAAAGCCTACAGGAAACCAGAGAGAGACAGAGGAAGTCATGAACAGATACTGACTCAAAGTCTACAGGAAACCAGAGAGAGACAGAGGAAGTCATGAACAGATACTGACTCAAAGCCTACAGGAAACCAGAGAGAGACAGAGGAAGTCATGAACAGATACTGACTCAAAGCCTACAGAAAACCAGAGAGAGACAGAGGAAGTCATGAACAGATACTGACTCAAAGCCTACAGGAAACCAGAGAGAGACAGAGGAAGTCATGAACAGATACTGACTCAAAGCCTACAGGAAACCAGAGAGAAACAGAGGAAGTCATGAACAGATACTGACTCAAAGCCTACAGGAAACCAGAGAGAGACAGAGGAAGTCATGAACAGATACTGACTCAAAGCCTACAGGAAACCAGAACAGAAACAGACAGAGGAAGTAATGGACAGATACTGACTCAAAGCCTACAGGAAACCAGAGAGAGACAGAGGAAGTCATGGACAGATATTGACTCAAAGCCTACAGGAAACCAGAGAGAGACAGAGGAAGTCATGGACAGATACTGACTCAAAGCCTACAGGAAACCAGACCAGAGAGAGACAGAGGAAGTCATGAACAGATACTGACTCAAAGCCTACAGGAAACCAGAGAGAGACAGAGGAAGTCATGGACAGATACTGACTCAAAGCCTACAGGAAACCAGAGAGAGACAGAGGAAGTCATGGACAGATACTGACTCAAAGCCTACAGGAAACCAGAGAGAGACAGAGGAAGTCATGGACAGATACTGACTCAAAGCCTACAGGAAACCAGAGAGAGACAGAGGAAGTCATGGACAGATACTGACTCAAAGCCTACAGGAAACCAGAGAGAGACAGAGGAAGTCATGGACAGATACTGACTCAAAGCCTACAGGAAACCAGGCCAGAAACAGACAGAGGAAGTCATGGACAGATACTGACCATTACTTACCAGGGAGACTGAGATCGTCATACGTCAAATGTATTGAGTTAATGACTCTGTTAGAAGTGACATATTTCTACTTACCAAAATCACAGAGTTTGAGAACATCCTCAGAGCTGATGAGGAGGTTTTCAGGCTTGATGTCTGAGGAGAAACAGAGGAGACCAGTTTTCACACGCGGCAGCAGTCTGGTACTTGGCCAAACCAAAAGTCAGACCAAACCATCTCTGCTGGGCGGCCCTGCCTCTGACTCAACGCGTCACCGTAGCATAACGAAAGGGAAAGGTGACCTCGTTTTAGTAGAGGTAAGAGTTCCTCACCTCTGTGTACGATCTCATTCTTATGGCACCAGTGGATGGCTTTGATCAGCTGGTAGATGTAGTTCCTGGCTTTGTCAGGTGGTGCTCCGTTAGGCAGTTCCTCCAGCAACTCCAGCATGTTCTGGAACACAGAATCCACAGTACTACTGTCAATCACAGCTACAACTACACTACCCATAATGCTCTGTATAACATTAGCAAAACCCCTTAGCAAAACAAGTTAGATACTATGGCAATATTCTAAAAGTGTAAAGTGAACCTGCTGACGTAAACAGTAGCTAAGTCTATTACATGATTATGTATCATCCAACCATCAGTGGATCCCAGCAATCCCTAGGAAGTAGTGGACATGTCTCGACTATTCTGGTTCATTGAACGTCCTCATTAAAAAGGTTCATCCTCTAGGTATCCACTGACCCTCTCCACATATTCAAAGACCAGGTAGAGTTTCCCTCTCCTCCTGAAAGCCTCTTTGAGTTCCACGATGTTCTCCTGTTTCAGCGTCCGCAGCATCTTCAGCTCCCTCAGCGTGGTCTCTTTAACCTCCTCATTCTCCTCGCTGTCTTTAAACTTCTTTATGGCCACCAGCTCATTGGTCTCCTGGAACACACAGCATGTCAGAGTGTCACGCTGAGGGATCCTGTCAGTGGGGGCTGCTGAGGGGAGGACGGCTCATAATAATGGCTGGAACGAAGCGAATGGAATTCCACCTATTACGCTCCAGCCATTACCACGAGCCCGTCCTCCCCAATGAAATGAAAGGCAATGAAAGGCATCAAACACATCCATGTTATTTGTCACATACGCTGAATACAACAGGTGGAGACCTGACAGTGAAACGCTGAATACAACAGGTGGAGACCTGACAGTGAAACGCTGAATACAACAGGTGGAGACCTGACAGTGAAACGCTGAATACAACCCCTTAACCAACAGGTGGAGACCTGACAGTGAAACGCTGACTTACAAGTCCTTAACCAACAGGTGGAGACCTGACAGTGAAACGCTGACTTACAAGTCCTTAACCAACAGGACGAGACCTGACAGTGAAACGCTGACTTACAAGCCCTTAACCAACAGGTGGAGACCTGACAGTGAATCGCTGAATACAACCCCTTAACCAACAGGTGGAGACCTGACAGTGAAACGCTGACTTACAAGTCCTTAACCAACAGGTGGAGACCTGACAGTGAAACGCTGACTTACAAGCCCTTAACCAACAGGTGGAGACCTGACAGTGAATCGCTGACTACAGCCCCTTAACCAACAGGTGGAGACCTGACAGTGAAAAGCTGACTTACAAGTTCTTAACCAACAGGTGGAGACCTGACAGTGAAACGCTGACTTACAAGTCCTTAACCAACAGGTGGAGACCTGACAGTGAAACGCTGACTTACAAGCCCTTAACCAACAGGTGGAGACCTGACAGTGAAACGCTGAATACAACCCCTTAACCAACAGGTGTAGACCTGACAGTGAAACGCTGAATACAACCCCTTAACCAACAGGTGTAGACCTGACAGTGAAACGCTGAATACAACCCCTTAACCAACAGGTGTAGACCTGACAGTGAAACGCTGAATACATCCCCTTAACCAACAGGTGGAGACCAGACAGTGAAACGCTGAATACAACCCCTTAACCAACAGGTGGAGACCAGACAGTGAAACGCTGAATACAACCCCTTAACCAACAGGTGGAGACCTGACAGTGAAACGCTGACTACAAGCCCTTAACCAACAGGTGGAGACCTGACAGTGAAACGCTGACTACAAGCCCTTAACCAACAGGTGGAGACCTGACAGTGAAACGCTGACTTACAAGCCCTTAACCAACAGGTGGAGACCTGACAGTGAAACGCTGAATACAACCCCTTAACCAACAGGTGGAGACCTGACAGTGAAACGCTGAATACAACCCCTTAACCAACAGGTGGAGACCTGACAGTGAAACGCTGAATACAAGCCCTTAACCAACAGGTGGAGACCTGACAGTGAATCGCTGACTTACAAGTCCTTAACCAACAGGTGGAGACCTGACAGTGAAACGCTGACTACAAGCCCTTAACCAACAGGTGGAGACCTGACAGTGAAACGCTGAATACAACCCCTTAACCAACAGGTGGAGACCTGACAGTGAAACGCTGAATACAAGCCCTTAACCAACAGGTGGAGACCTGACAGTGAATCGCTGACTTACAAGTCCTTAACCAACAGGTGGAGACCTGACAGTGAAACGCTGACTACAAGCCCTTAACCAACAGGTGGAGACCTGACAGTGAAACGCTGACTACAAGCCCTTAACCAACAGGTGGAGACCTGACAGTGAAACGCTGACTTACAAGTCCTTAACCAACAGGTGGAGACCTGACAGTGAAACGCTGACTACAACCCCTTAACCAACAGGTGGAGACCTGACAGTGAAACGCTGAATACAACAGGTGGAGACCTGACAGTGAAACGCTGACTTACAAGTCCTTAACCAACAGGTGGAGACCTGACAGTGAAACGCTGAATACAACCCCTTAACCAACAGGTGTGACCTGACAGTGAAACGCTGAATACAACACCCCTTAACCAACAGGTGGAGACCTGACAGTGAAACGCTGACTTACAACCCCTTAACCAACAGGTGGAGACCTGACAGTGAAACGCTGAATACAACCCCTTAACCAACAGGTGGAGACCTGACAGTGAAACGCTGACTTACAACCCCTTAACCAACAGGTGGAGACCTGACAGTGAATCGCTGACTACAGCCCCTTAACCAACAGGTGGAGACCTGACAGTGAAACGCTGAATACAAGCCCTTAACCAACAGGTGGAGACCTGACAGTGAAACGCTGAATACAAGCCCTTAACCAACAGGTGGAGACCTGACAGTGAAACGCTGACTTACAAGCCCTTAACTAACAACGCAGTTCAAGAAATAGAGTTGATCAAATATTTGCAAAATAAACAAAAGTGGTTTTTTTAAACGGTAGCAGCAACATTATGTACAAAATGAGTAACAAACAATGTGAAAAAAACGAACAAAATATCCCAGTTGGTTATGAGGTTGTAAAATGACAGCCGTCCCCTCTGTGTGTTTGATGTGTTTGATACCATTCCACTGATTCAACACCAGTCATTACCACGAGCCTGTCCTCCCCAATTAAGGTGCCACCAGCCTCCTGTGGCTCCCACTGATGGTGGGACACCAGTGACAGTAACCCTAAATACTGTGACGGACTACGTTCGAATCCAGGTCTTCTTTGCGCCACAAGACTGTGTTTGTCCGCTGAGCTAAAGCCTAGGCCCTCGAAAATAACTCTCAGGGCTAATGTAAACCTTCAGGTTTCAGGCAAGATTTCGCATCAAGGGAGCAGCAGGCCACTAAAAATCAGGAAGGACCTGATTAGATGTATTTTAAGGGGTGTCAAAATCTGGGATCCTCCTCAGATCTTTTTGAAAGCACTGGACCCTCCACATATCCTGAAGTTACCCAGGTGTGGACCCTCCACATATCCTGAAGTTACCCAGGTGTGGACCCTCCACATATCCTGAAGTTACCCAGGTGTGGACCCTCCACATATCCTGAAGTTACCCAGGTGTGGTCCCTCACATATCCTGAAGTTACCCAGGTGTGGACCCTCCACATATCCTGAAGTTACCCAGGTGTGGATCCTCCACATATCCTGAAGTTACCCAGGTGTGGACCCTCCACATATCCTGAAGTTACCCAGGTGTGGTCCCTCCACATATCCTGAAGTTACCCAGGTGTGGACCCTCACATATCCTGAAGTTACCCAGGTGTGGATCCTCCACATATCCTGAAGTTACCCAGGTGTGGACCCTCACATATCCTGAAGTTACCCAGGTGTGGACCCTCACATATCCTGAAGTTACCCAGGTGTGGACCCTCCACATATCCTGAAGTTACCCAGGTGTGGACCCTCACATATCCTGAAGTTACCCAGGTGTGGATCCTCCACATATCCTGAAGTTACCCAGGTGTGGATCCTCCACATATCCTGAAGTTACCCAGGTGTGGACCCTCACATATCCTGAAGTTACCCAGGTGTGGACCCTCACATATCCTGAAGTTACCCAGGTGTGGACCCTCCACATATCCTGAAGTTACCCAGGTGTGGACCCTCCACATATCCTGAAGTTACCCAGGTGTGGACCCTCCACATATCCTGAAGTTACCCAGGTGTGGACCCTCCACATATCCTGAAGTTACCCAGGTGTGGATCCTCCACATATCCTGAAGTTACCCAGGTGTGGATCCTCACATATCCTGAAGTTACCCAGGTGTGGACCCTCCACATATCCTGAAGTTACCCAGGTGTGGACCCTCCACATATCCTGAAGTTACCCAGGTGTGGATCCTCACATATCCTGAAGTTACCCAGGTGTGGATCCTCCACATATCCTGAAGTTACCCAGGTGTGGATCCTCCACATATCCTGAAGTTACCCAGGTGTGGATCCTCACATATCCTGAAGTTACCCAGGTGTGGATCCTCCACATATCCTGAAGTTACCCAGGTGTGGATCCTCACATATCCTGAAGTTACCCAGGTGTGGATCCCTCACATATCCTGAAGTTACCCAGGTGTGGTCCCTCACATATCCTGAAGTTACCCAGGTGTGGATCCTCCACATATCCTGAAGTTACCCAGGTGTGGTCCCTCCACGTATCCTGAAGTTACCCAGGTGTGGTCCCTCACATATCCTGAAGTTACCCAGGTGTGGACCCTCACATATCCTGAAGTTACCCAGGTGTGGATCCTCACATATCCTGAAGTTACCCAGGTGTGGACCCTCACATATCCTGAAGTTACCCAGGTGTGGACCCTCCACATATCCTGAAGTTACCCAGGTGTGGACCCTCACATATCCTGAAGTTACCCAGGTGTGGACCCTCACATATCCTGAAGTTACCCAGGTGTGGATCCTCACATATCCTGAAGTTACCCAGGTGTGGACCCTCACATATCCTGAAGTTACCCAGGTGTGGACCCTCACATATCCTGAAGTTACCCAGGTGTGGATCCCTCCACATATCCTGAAGTTACCCAGGTGTGGACCCTCACATATCCTGAAGTTACCCAGGTGTGGATCCTCACATATCCTGAAGTTACCCAGGTGTGGATCCCTCACATATCCTGAAGTTACCCAGGTGTGGACCCTCCACATATCCTGAAGTTACCCAGGTGTGGACCTCCACATATCCTGAAGTTACCCAGGTGTGGACCCTCACATATCCTGAAGTTACCCAGGTGTGGACCCTCCACATATCCTGAAGTTACCCAGGTGTGGTCCCTCACATATCCTGAAGTTACCCAGGTGTGGACCTCACATATCCTGAAGTTACCCAGGTGTGGACCCTCACATATCCTGAAGTTACCCAGGTGTGGACCCTCACATATCCTGAAGTTACCCAGGTGTGGACCCTCCACATATCCTGAAGTTACCCAGGTGTGGTCCCTCACATATCCTGAAGTGACCCAGGTGTGGACCCTCACATATCCTGAAGTTACCCAGGTGTGGACCCTCACATATCCTGAAGTTACCCAGGTGTGGACCCTCCACATATCCTGAAGTTACCCAGGTGTGGTCCCCTCACATATCCTGAAGTTACCCAGGTGTGGATCCTCCACATATCCTGAAGTTACCCAGGTGTGGTCCCTCACATATCCTGAAGTTACCCAGGTGTGGACCCTCACATATCCTGAAGTTACCCAGGTGTGGACCCTCACATATCCTGAAGTTACCCAGGTGTGGACCCTCACATATCCTGAAGTTACCCAGGTGTGGACCCTCACATATCCTGAAGTTACCCAGGTGTGGACCCTCACATATCCTGAAGTTACCGTCCAGGTGTGGTCCCTCCACATATCCTGAAGTTACCCAGGTGTGGTCCCTCACATATCCTGAAGTTACCCAGGTGTGGACCCTCACATATCCTGAAGTTACCCAGGTGTGGACCCTCACATATCCTGAAGTTACCCAGGTGTGGACCCTCACATATCCTGAAGTTACCCAGGTGTGGACCCTCCACATATCCTGAAGTTACCCAGGTGTGGACCCTCACATATCCTGAAGTTACCCAGGTGTGGTCCTCCACATATCCTGAAGTTACCCAGGTGTGGTCCCTCACATATCCTGAAGTTACCCAGGTGTGGACCTCACATATCCTGAAGTTACCCAGGTGTGGACCTCACATATCCTGAAGTTACCCAGGTGTGGACCCTCACATATCCTGAAGTTACCCAGGTGTGGACCCTCACATATCCTGAAGTTACCCAGGTGTGGACCCTCACTTATCCTGAAGTTACCCAGGTGTGGTCCCTCCACATATCCTGAAGTTACCCAGGTGTGGTCCCTCCACATATCCTGAAGTTACCCAGGTGTGGACCCTCACATATCCTGAAGTTACCCAGGTGTGGACCCTCCACATATCCTGAAGTTACCCAGGTGTGGACCCTCACATATCCTGAAGTTACCCAGGTGTGGATCCTCACATATCCTGAAGTTACCCAGGTGTGGACCCTCACATATCCTGAAGTTACCCAGGTGTGGACCCTCCACATATCCTGAAGTTACCCAGGTGTGGACCCTCCACATATCCTGAAGTTACCCAGGTGTGGACCCTCACATATCCTGAAGTTACCCAGGTGTGGATCCTCCACATATCCTGAAGTTACCCAGGTGTGGACCCTCACATATCCTGAAGTTACCCAGGTGTGGACCCTCACATATCCTGAAGTTACCCAGGTGTGGACCCTCCACATATCCTGAAGTTACCCAGGTGTGGACCCTCACATATCCTGAAGTTACCCAGGTGTGGATCCTCACATATCCTGAAGTTACCCAGGTGTGGACCCTCCACATATCCTGAAGTTACCCAGGTGTGGATCCTCCACATATCCTGAAGTTACCCAGGTGTGGACCCTCACATATCCTGAAGTTACCCAGGTGTGGACCCTCCACATATCCTGAAGTTACCCAGGTGTGGACCCTCCACATATCCTGAAGTTACCCAGGTGTGGACCCTCACATATCCTGAAGTTACCCAGGTGTGGACCCTCCACATATCCTGAAGTTACCCAGGTGTGGATCCTCCACATATCCTGAAGTTACCCAGGTGTGGACCCTCCACATATCCTGAAGTTACCCAGGTGTGGACCCTCACATATCCTGAAGTTACCCAGGTGTGGTCCCTCACATATCCTGAAGTTACCCAGGTGTGGATCCTCACATATCCTGAAGTTACCCAGGTGTGGATCCTCACATATCCTGAAGTTACCCAGGTGTGGATCCTCACATATCCTGAAGTTACCCAGGTGTGGATCCTCCACATATCCTGAAGTTACCCAGGTGTGGACCCTCCACATATCCTGAAGTTACCCAGGTGTGGACCCTCCACATATCCTGAAGTTACCCAGGTGTGGTCCCTCCACATATCCTGAAGTTACCCAGGTGTGGACCCTCCACATATCCTGAAGTTACCCAGGTGTGGACCCTCACATATCCTGAAGTTACCCAGGTGTGGACCCTCCACATATCCTGAAGTTACCCAGGTGTGGACCCTCACATATCCTGAAGTTACCCAGGTGTGGACCTCACATATCCTGAAGTTACCCAGGTGTGGTCCCTCACATATCCTGAAGTTACCCAGGTGTGGACCCTCCACATATCCTGAAGTTACCCAGGTGTGGACCCTCCACATATCCTGAAGTTACCCAGGTGTGGATCCTCACATATCCTGAAGTGACCCAGGTGTGGATCCTCACATATCCTGAAGTTACCCAGGTGTGGACCCTCACATATCCTGAAGTTACCCAGGTGTGGACCCTCACATATCCTGAAGTTACCCAGGTGTGGACCCTCACATATCCTGAAGTTACCCAGGTGTGGACCCTCACATATCCTGAAGTTACCCAGGTGTGGTCCCTCACATATCCTGAAGTTACCCAGGTGTGGTCCCTCACATATCCTGAAGTTACCCAGGTGTGGACCCTCACATATCCTGAAGTTACCCAGGTGTGGACCCTCACATATCCTGAAGTTACCCAGGTGTGGTCCCTCACATATCCTGAAGTTACCCAGGTGTGGACCCTCCACATATCCTGAAGTTACCCAGGTGTGGACCCTCCACATATCCTGAAGTTACCCAGGTGTGGATCCTCCACATATCCTGAAGTTACCCAGGTGTGGACCCTCACATATCCTGAAGTTACCCAGGTGTGGTCCCTCACATATCCTGAAGTTACCCAGGTGTGGATCCTCCACATATCCTGAAGTTACCCAGGTGTGGACCCTCACATATCCTGAAGTTACCCAGGTGTGGTCCCTCACATATCCTGAAGTTACCCAGGTGTGGACCCTCCACATATCCTGAAGTTACCCAGGTGTGGACCCTCCACATATCCTGAAGTTACCCAGGTGTGGTCCCTCACATATCCTGAAGTTACCCAGGTGTGGACCCTCCACATATCCTGAAGTTACCCAGGTGTGGACCCTCACATATCCTGAAGTTACCCAGGTGTGGACCCTCACATATCCTGAAGTTACCCAGGTGTGGACCCTCCACATATCCTGAAGTTACCCAGGTGTGGATCCTCACATATCCTGAAGTTACCCAGGTGTGGATCCTCCACATATCCTGAAGTTACCCAGGTGTGGACCCTCACATATCCTGAAGTTACCCAGGTGTGGACCCTCACATATCCTGAAGTTACCCAGGTGTGGACCCTCACATATCCTGAAGTTACCCAGGTGTGGACCCTCACATATCCTGAAGTTACCCAGGTGTGGACCCTCACATATCCTGAAGTTACCCAGGTGTGGATCCTCCACATATCCTGAAGTTACCCAGGTGTGGTCCCTCACATATCCTGAAGTTACCCAGGTGTGGACCCTCACATATCCTGAAGTTACCCAGGTGTGGTCCCTCACATATCCTGAAGTTACCCAGGTGTGGTCCTCACATATCCTGAAGTTACCCAGGTGTGGACCCTCACATATCCTGAAGTTACCCAGGTGTGGACCCTCACATATCCTGAAGTTACCCAGGTGTGGACCCTCACATATCCTGAAGTTACCCAGGTGTGGACCCTCACATATCCTGAAGTTACCCAGGTGTGGTCCCTCACATATCCTGAAGTTACCCAGGTGTGGACCCTCACATATCCTGAAGTTACCCAGGTGTGGACCCTCCACATATCCTGAAGTTACCCAGGTGTGGACCCTCACATATCCTGAAGTTACCCAGGTGTGGTCCTCCACATATCCTGAAGTTACCCAGGTGTGGATCCTCACATATCCTGAAGTTACCCAGGTGTGGACCCTCACATATCCTGAAGTTACCCAGGTGTGGACCCTCACATATCCTGAAGTTACCCAGGTGTGGACCCTCACATATCCTGAAGTTACCCAGGTGTGGATCCTCACATATCCTGAAGTTACCCAGGTGTGGACCCTCCACATATCCTGAAGTTACCCAGGTGTGGACCCTCCACATATCCTGAAGTTACCCAGGTGTGGACCCTCACATATCCTGAAGTTACCCAGGTGTGGACCCTCCACATATCCTGAAGTTACCCAGGTGTGGACCCTCACATATCCTGAAGTTACCCAGGTGTGGATCCTCACATATCCTGAAGTTACCCAGGTGTGGACCCTCACATATCCTGAAGTTACCCAGGTGTGGACCCTCCACATATCCTGAAGTTACCCAGGTGTGGACCCTCCACATATCCTGAAGTTACCCAGGTGTGGACCCTCACATATCCTGAAGTTACCCAGGTGTGGATCCTCCACATATCCTGAAGTTACCCAGGTGTGGACCCTCACATATCCTGAAGTTACCCAGGTGTGGACCCTCACATATCCTGAAGTTACCCAGGTGTGGATCCTCCACATATCCTGAAGTTACCCAGGTGTGGACCCTCACATATCCTGAAGTTACCCAGGTGTGGACCCTCACATATCCTGAAGTTACCCAGGTGTGGACCCTCACATATCCTGAAGTTACCCAGGTGTGGACCCTCACATATCCTGAAGTTACACAGGTTTGGACCCTCCACATATCCTGAAGTTACACAGGTGTGGATCCTCCACATATCCTGAAGTTACCCAGGTGTGGACCCTCACATATCCTGAAGTTACCCAGGTGTGGACCCTCACATATCCTGAAGTTACCCAGGTGTGGACCCTCACATATCCTGAAGTTACCCAGGTGTGGTGTCACATATCCTGAAGTTACCCAGGTGTGGACCCTCACATATCCTGAAGTTACCCAGGTGTGGTCCCTCACATATCCTGAAGTTACCCAGGTGTGGACCCTCACATATCCTGAAGTTACCCAGGTGTGGACCCTCCACATATCCTGAAGTTACCCAGGTGTGGACCCTCACATATCCTGAAGTTACCCAGGTGTGGACCCTCACATATCCTGAAGTTACCCAGGTGTGGTACCCTCACATATCCTGAAGTTTCCCAGGTGTGGACCCTCACATATCCTGAAGTTACCCAGGTGTGGACCCTCCACATATCCTGAAGTTACCCAGGTGTGGACCCTCACATATCCTGAAGTTACCCAGGTGTGGACCCTCACATATCCTGAAGTTATCCAGGTGTGGATCCTCCACATATCCTGAAGTTACCCATGTGTGGATCCTCACATATCCTGAAGTTACCCAGGTGTGGACCCTCCACATATCCTGAAGTTACCCAGGTGTGGACCCTCACATATCCTGAAGTTACCCAGGTGTGGACCCTCACATATCCTGAAGTTACCCAGGTGTGGACCCTCACATATCCTGAAGTTACCCAGGTGTGGACCCTCCACAAATCCTGAAGTTACCCAGGTGTGGATCCTCACATATCCTGAAGTTACCCAGGTGTGGATCCTCCACATATCCTGAAGTTACCCAGGTGTGGAGCCTCACATATCCTGAAGTTACCCAGGTGTGGACCCTCACATATCCTGAAGTTACCCAGGTGTGGACCCTCCACATATCCTGAAGTTACCCAGGTGTGGATCCCTCACATATCCTGAAGTTACCCAGGTGTGGATCCTCACATATCCTGAAGTTACCCAGGTGTGGACCCTCCACATATCCTGAAGTTACCCAGGTGTGGACCCTCCACATATCCTGAAGTTACCCAGGTGTGGATCCTCACATATCCTGAAGTTACCCAGGTGTGGACCCTCCACATATCCTGAAGTTACCCAAGTGTGGTCCCTCACATATCCTGAAGTTACCCAGGTGTGGACCCTCCACATATCCTGAAGTTACCCAGGTGTGGACCCTCACATATCCTGAAGTTACCCAGGTGGAGACATATCCTGAGGTTACCCAGGTGTGGACCCTCCACATATCCTGAAGTTACCCAGGTGTGGACCCTCACATATCCTGAAGTTACCCAGGTGGACCCTCCACATATCCTGAAGTTACCCAGGTGTGGACCCTCACATATCCTGAAGTTACCCAGGTGTGGACCCTCACATATCCTGAAGTTACCCAGGTGTGGATCCTCACATATCCTGAAGTTACCCAGGTGTGGACCCTCACATATCCTGAAGTTACCCAGGTGTGGTCCCTCACATATCCTGAAGTTACCCAGGTGTGGATCCTCCACATATCCTGAAGTTACCCAGGTGTGGACCCTCACATATCCTGAAGTTACCCAGGTGTGGACCCTCCACATATCCTGAAGTTACCCAGGTGTGGATCCTCACATATCCTGAAGTTACCCAGGTGTGGAACATATCCTGAAGTTACCCAGGTGTGGATCCTCACATATCCTGAAGTTACCCAGGTGTGGACCCTCACATATCCTGAAGTTACCCAGGTGTGGTCCCTCACATATCCTGAAGTTACCCAGGTGTGGACCCTCACATATCCTGAAGTTACCCAGGTGTGGTCCCTCACATATCCTGAAGTTACCCAGGTGTGGTCCCTCACATATCCTGAAGTTACCCAGGTGTGGACCCTCCACATATCCTGAAGTTACCCAGGTGTGGTCCCTCACATATCCTGAAGTTACCCAGGTGTGGTCCCTCACATATCCTGAAGTTACCCAGGTGTGGATCCTCACATATCCTGAAGTTACCCAGGTGTGGACCTCACATATCCTGAAGTTACCCAGGTGTGGACCCTCACATATCCTGAAGTTACCCAGGTGTGGATCCTCCACATATCCTGAAGTTACCCAGGTGTTACCTCACATATCCTGAAGTTACCCAGGTGTGGATCCTCACATATCCTGAAGTTACCCAGGTGTGGATCCTCCACATATCCTGAAGTTACCCAGGTGTGGACCCTCACATATCCTGAAGTTACCCAGGTGTGGATCCTCACATATCCTGAAGTTAACCAGGTGTGGTCCCTCCACATATCCTGAAGTTACCCAGGTGTGGTCCCTCACATATCCTGAAGTTACCCAGGTGTGGACCCTCCACATATCCTGAAGTTACCCAGGTGTGGACCCTCCACATATCCTGAAGTTACCCAGGTGTGGTCCCTCCACATATCCTGAAGTTACCCAGGTGTGGATCCTCACATATCCTGAAGTTACCATACCAGGTGTGGTCCCTCCATATCCTGAACAGTTACCAGGTTTGGACCCTCCACATATCCTGAAGTTATCCAGGTGTGGACCCTCCACATATCCTGAAGTGACCCAGGTGTGGTCCTCACATATCCTGAAGTTACCCAGGTGTGGACTCTGCCATACCCTCTCTATCCTCTCCTCTCTCTCTCCATATCTTTCTCTATCCAAGAGATCTCCATACCTGTCCCAGCCCCTCTACCTCTCTCTCTCTCTACCTCCCTCTCTCTCTCTCTCTTATCCATCTCTCTCTCCCTCTCCCCCTCTCTCTCTCTCTCTCTCTCTCTCTCTCTCTCATACCTCTCTCCCTACTCTCTCCCTCTCCTCAAGAGATCTCCATACCAGAAATATCCATACTCACATCCCTATCCATCCCCTTCCTCTCTCTCCCAAGAGATATCCATACCTCTCTATTTTTCTAAAACGTGTTATTAACTCATCTTGAATTAGGTTCTGAAGGGTATCACTTCATTTTCAGGCCCCATTGGTAATTCTCACATGGTGCTGCTAGATCCAAGGTCCGCTGTCCATATCTATGTGATATCCATACCAGTGTGTGTGTGTGTACCAGTGATGTGTGTGTGTGTGTGTGTGTGTGTACCAGTGTGTGTGTGTGTGCGTGTGTGTGCATGTGTGAAAGCATCAGTGAGAAAGCATGGGGTCTATCAGCAACACCATCTCTACATCAGCCAGCAAGTCAGAACAACTCTGAGCAGAATAGACACAAGGTATCCCTCATCTTTGGCCAAGTGGACATTAAAGTGAATCTCCTCCTATTGAAAATGACTTATTCAGCTTGGCTGAATGTAATGAGTAGTAATAGTACTAGTGGTAGTAGTAGTAGCGTTAGTTTCACCAGAAATGGAGCATTTGTCACTGCCAGATTTACTGATGCTAAATCAGTAAGACCGACCACTGTTCAACGTCATGACGATTTGCATGGACCATGGAGGGACAACATATCTGTTCCTATCAAAATAAGCCATGAGAGAGACAGACATAGAGAGAGAGAGAGATAGACAGAGACACAGAGAGAGATAGAGACAGACAGAGAGACAGAGAGAGAGAGACAGAGAGATCCAGAGAGAGAGAGACAGAAACAGAGACAGAGAGACAGAGATATCCATACAGACAGAGAGAGAGAGAGATATCATACAGAGAAACAGAGAGAGATATCCAGAGAGAGAGAGAGAGAGAGAGAGATACCAGAGATATCCAAACAGAGACAGATCCATGAGACAGAGAGACAGAGACAGAGAGAGATCCATAGAGAGAGAGAGAGAGAGAGATCCAAGAGAAACAGAGACAGAGAGAGATCCAGAGAGAGAGAGAGAGAGAGAGAGATCCAGAGAGAAGGATGATACATGCCTATCCTGCCCACACTGAGCAGAGAACTGAAGAACTGAAGCACTAAATATGTTCTGTGGGATTTGGCCCAAGACTCAGACTATTCGATGCCAAGAGAACGAGGGAGAGAGAAAGAGAGAGAGGGAAAGAGGGAGAGAATGAGAGGGAGAGAGAGGGAGAGAGAGAGGGAGAGAAGAGGGAGAGAAATACCAGGGAGATTAAAAGGGAGAGAAAGAGAGGGAGAGAGGGAGACAAAGAGATGGAGAGAGGGAAAGAAAGAGAAAGATAGAGAGAGGGAGAGAAAGAGAGGGAGAGACAGAGAGCCAGAGGGAGACCAGAGGGAGAGAAAGAGAGGGATAGAGAGAGGAGAGGGAGAGATATCCAGATAGATCAGAGGGAGAGAGGGATATCCAGAGAGAAGATATCCAGACAGAGAGGGAGACATACCAGAGAGGAAGAGAGGGAGAGAGAGACAAGCCCAAGTCTCAGACTATTCCAAGACCACAGCTGAGCCAAAACTCCCATCTTAGACCCAGATAACACAGTCTCTCAAGTCAACGTTCAATACCTTCAATGCCTTCATAGGCTAATGAATATAAATACCAAGCTCAGATAAGACAGAGAACAGCCTCAGTTAATAATTCAAATCCATCTATAACTATAAATCAAGAGAGACATTTAGAGAGAAATTAATAAAAATTGTACAGTAAGCGAGTGTTTCCAATAAAATGTATGCAATGATGTTTTATAAGATGGGACATTTTAAAAAGGGAACACAATGGCTTCTGGATACAGTTTATCTTTACCACAGATACTATGGGTCTTCAGAGAGTCCTCAGCTAATCAATCTTGCAATATTACAGTTAACCTCACTATTTTAGCCACACAGTTGAATCTCTCCTGGTTAAGGTCTTAATTACACACCCTATTCCAAAGTGCACTAGTTGCTACCAGAGCCCAAAATGGTTGACCCAATCTGGCTATAAAAAAAGTAGTGCACTAAACACTAATAGGGTAGTCATTTGATAATATGTCCTTTGTGTGTTTATGGTATGTCCTCTGTTACCTATATTGAAGGGTAACAAGCCTGTTTGTCTGTCCCTCCGGTGCCCCAGACCTCTCCACTGCTGTTGTTCACGTGCTAACGGGCAGATGGTCAGTGAATCGAGACGTTTTCTGTCAACGGAGACCATACTGAGAGGGCGTCAAGCTGGAACCTGAAACCAGGGTGACTCCTATGCAGGGATTACAACACCTCTAACAGTCTGTCTGCAGAGAAATCCAAACCATAGATATCCATATCAGAGATATCCAAGAGATATCCATACCAGACACAGCCATACCAGATATATCCATACCAGAAATATCCATACCAGAGACATCCATACCAGAAGTATCCATACCAGAGATATCCATATCAGATATGTCTAAGAGATATCCATACCAGAGATAGACATACCAGAGAAATACATACCAGGGATATCAAGAGATATCCACACCAGAAATATCCATACCAGAGATAGCCATACCAGAGATATCCATACCAGAGACAGCCATACCAGAGACAGGCATACCAGAGATATCCATACCAGAGATATCCATACCCGAGACAGCCATACCAGAGATATCCATACCAGAGACAGCCATACCAGAGACAGGCATACCAGAGATATCCATACCAGTTCTCATACCAGAGACAGCCATACCAGAGACAGCCATACCAGAGATATCCATACCAGAGATATCCATACCAGAGAGCATCCATACCCAGAGATATCCATACCAGAGATATCCATACCCGAGACAGCCATACCAGAGTTTATCCATACCAGAGATATCCATACCAGAGACAGCCATCCATACCAGAGACAGCCATACCAGAGGCAGCCATAAAGAGATTTCCATACCAGAGTATTATATTAGAGATATCCATACCAGAGACAGCCATTCCAGGATATCCATACCAGACACAGCCATACCAGAGATATCCATTTGTAGAGATATCCATCCAGATTCCATATCAGAGATATCCATTTTGAGATATCCATACCAGAGACAGCCATACCAGAGAGGCATACCAGAATATCCATACCAGAGATATCCATACCTCTAACAGCCATCCCGAGATATCCATACCAGAGACATCCATACCAGAGACATCCATCCAGAGATATCCATCCCAGAGATATCCATACAAGAGATATCCATACCAGAGATATCCATACCCGAGATAGCCATACCAGAGTTTATCCATACCAGAGATATCCATCCCAGAGATATCCATACCAGAGATATCCATCCAGAGATATCCATACCAGAGATATCCATACCAGACACATCCATACCAGAGATATCCATACCAGAGATATCCATACCAGAGATATCCATACCAGAGATATCCATCCCAGAGATATCCATACCAGAGATATCCATCCCAGAGATATCCATCCCAGAGACATCCATACCAGAGATATCCATCCCAGAGATATCCATCCCAGAGATATCCATACCAGAGATATCCATCCCAGAGATATCCATACCAGAGATATCCATCCCAGAGACATCCATAGCATACCAGTTTGTGCTGTTGGCTTTAAAGGGTAAAATACGCAGGCCTAACTTTCTGATATTGGCAGAATGAATGTCATGGATATCTTTATCCCTGGCTAGTCATTGATCTACAGTACAGTGTGAACATCAAGGACAAAGTAACAATAAGAAGAAGTATATACACACACACGCACGCACGCACGCACGCACACACACACACACACACACACACACACACACACACACACACACACACACACACACACACACACACACACACACACACACACACACACACACACACACACACACACACACACACACACACACACACACCGTGAGCCCAGCATCAAAGTGTTTTACACCTCCTCTTCCTGTAGAAATAATTAACCTACACAACCTACATCGATTCAGTAGGAAATGAGCAAGAGCCAGCCAAGGTCTAAATAGCACAGACCAGGGTGTTATTGTTTTTACAAATGAGAGAACAGTTTAAATGCTTGGCAAATAAAACATGGCCGCTGCTGGAAGTCTAGTGGGGAGTGGGCAGGAGCAGGACACCATGCAACCAACCAACGGACACTGTCGGATGGAACCAATGGAATAGTCCCAAAGTGCAAACTCCAAGGTACACACCTCAAATACTTTCAAAATACTAGTACACACAATACTAGTACACTCAATATGAGTACACGCAATACTAGTACACTCAATACGATTACACTCAATACTAGTACACGCAATACTAGTACACTCAATATGAGTACACGCAATACTAGTACACTCAATACGATTACACTCAATACTAGTACACGCCAATACTAGTACACTCAATGTGAGTACACGCAATACTAGTACACTCAATACGATTACACTCAATACTAGTACACGCAATACTAGTACACTCAATATGAGTACACGCAATACTAGTACACTCAATACAATTACACTCAATGTGAGTACACGCAATACTAGTACACTCAATACGATTACACTCAATACTAGTACACGCAATACTAGTACACTCAATACGATTACACTCAATACTAGTACACGCAATACTAGTACACTCAATATGAGTACACGCAATACTAGTACACTCAATACGATTACACTCAATACTAGTACACTCAATATGAGTACACGCAATACTAGTACACTCAATACGATTACACTCAATACTAGTACACGCAATACTAGTACACTCAATATGAGTACACGCAATACTAGTACACTCAATACGATTACACTCAATACTAGTACACTCAATATGAGTACACGCAATACTAGTACATGCAATACTAGTACACTCAATACTAGTACACTCAATACTAGTACCCTCAATGTGAGTACACACAATACTAGTACACTCAATATGATTACACTCAATACTAGTACACTCAATACTAGTATACTCAATATGAGTACACTCAATAAGATTACACTCAATACGATTACACTGGTACACTCAACCACACCCTTCATTCACAGAGTGGGTTTTTTACCCCACTACTCTGAGGAGATATCCTGCACTGAGGAGATATCCTGCACTGAGGAGATATCCTGCTCTGAGGAGATATCCTGCACTGAGGAGATATCCTGCACTGAGGAGATATCCTGCACTGAGGAGATATCCTACACTGAGGAGATATCCTACACTGAGGAGATATCCTGCACTGAGGAGATATCCTGCACTGAGGAGATATCCTGCTCTGAGGAGATATCCTGCACTGAGGATATCCTGCACTGAGAGATATCCTGCACTGAGGAGATATTCTGACCTGCTGAGGAGATATCCTGCTCTGAGGAGATATCCTGCTCTGAGGAGATATCCTGCACTGAGGAGATATCCTGCACTGAGGAGATATCCTGCTCTGAGGAGATATCCTGCTCTGAGGAGATATCCTGCTCTGAGGAGATATCCTGCTCTGAGGAGATATCCTGCACTGAGGAGATATCCTGCTCTGAGGAGATATCCTGCTCTGAGGAGATATCCTGCTCTGAGGAGATATCCTCCTCTGAGGAGATATCCTGCTCTGAGGAGATATCCTGCACTGTGGAGATATCCTGCACTGAGGAGATATCCTGCTCTGAGGAGATATCCTGCACTGAGGAGATATCCTGCACTGAGGAGATATCCTGCTCTGAGGAGATATCCTGCACTGAGGAGATATCCTGCTCTGAGGAGATATCCTGCACTGTGGAGATATCCTGCACTGTGGAGATATCCTGCTCCGAGGAGATATCCTGCACTGAGGAGATATCCTGCTCTGAGGAGATATCCTGCACTGAGGAGATATCCTGCTCTGAGGAGATATCCTGCTCTGAGGAGATATCCTGCTCTGAGGAGACTGAGATATCCTGCACTGAGGAGATATCCTGCTCTGAGGAGATATCCTGCTCTGAGGAGATATCCTGCTCTGAGGAGATATCCTGCACTGAGGAGATATCCTGCACTGAGGAGATATCCTGCACTGAGGAGATATCCTGCTCTGAGGAGATATCCTGCTCTGAGGAGATATCCTGCACTGAGGAGATATCCTGCTCTGAGGAGATATCCTGCACTGAGGAGATATCCTGCTCTGAGGAGATATCCCTGCTCTGAGGAGATATCCTGCACTGAGGAGATATCCTGCTCTGAGGAGATATCCTGCACTGAGGAGATATCCTGCTCTGAGGAGATATCCTGCACTGAGGAGATATCCTGCACTGTGGAGATATCCTGCTCTGAGGAGATATCCTCCTCTGAGGAGATATCCTGCTCTGTGGAGATATCCTGCTCTGAGGAGATATCCTGCACTGAGGAGATATCCTGCTCTGAGGAGATATCCTGCACTGAGGAGATATCCTGCACTGAGGAGATATCCTGCTCTGAGGAGATATCCTGCACTGAGGAGATATCCTGCACTGAGGAGATATCCTGCACTGAGGAGATATCTTGCTCTGAGGAGATATCCTGCTCTGAGGAGATATCCCGTCTTTCAGGCTGCTCTGTGATGATAAGCCTCCTCTCAACATTGGTGTCCCAAATGGCACCCTATTCACTACATAGTGCACTACTTTAGACTAGAGCCCTATGGGTGCTGGTCCAAAGTAGTACACTAAATAGGGAATAGGGTGCCATTTGGAACACAGCATAGTGAGTGGGTTTTCCACACGACTTCAAGGAACTAGCCAGGCTTTCCTCCATTCCTCATCCATCCTCCATTCCTCATCCATCAATCTTTCCTCATCCATCCTCCATTCCTCATCCATCAATCTTTCCTCATCCATCCTCCATTCCTCATCCATCCTTTTTTCTTATCCATCCATCCTGGTCTCTGATGATGGTGGTGCTCCTCTCAAGGTGACCCATTTAAAACCCTGCTCGCTCTCTCTCCTCTCTCTCCCTCTTTCATTTCTCTCTCCCTCTTTCATTTCTCTTTCTTTCCTTTCTCTCGCTCTCTCTCCTCTCTCTCTCTCCCTCTTTTTTTCTCTCTCCCTCTCCCTCCCTCTCTCTCTCTCTCTTTCAATTTCTTTCTTTCTCTCTCTCCCTTTCTCTCCCTCTGCCCCCACTCTCTCTTCCCTTCCCTGTCCTGGTTTCAGCTGATAGAGGGTATAAATAACAGCACTCTTCCACAGAGGCTAAAAGGCTTTTATTTCTGTGGTCTAGCCGTGTGAAAATAACACAGTACAATGAGTGATGATGACTTGATGAGTTCTAGATCACTTCTGTCATGGATAGTCAGATGGATATGTTAGTAGGAACTGAGCACTGTCTGCTAGGAAGTCACTAAGCAGCACTAACTCCTTCTCCTTGTGTGTGCCAGGTCCCAAACAGACTAGAGAAACATCAATTGTGACAATCACGATATAGTCATATAACTGTGACATGGCCATCTAGTGAGAACCCTGTCATGGCTATTGGTCATAGGTTACTACAGACAGACACTGCCAGATAGGAAGGCTTTACTGATTAGGTTACTACAGACAGACACTGCCAGATAGGAAGGCTTTACTGATTAGGTTACTGCAGACACTACCAGAATGGGTTACTACAGATACTTTACTGATTAGGTTACTACAGACAGACACTACCAGATAGGAAGGCTTTACTGATCTGCACTGAATGGATAATACTTTACTGATCTGCACTGAATGGATACATACTTTACTGATCTGCACTGAATGGATAAATACTTTACTGATCTGCACTGAAGGGATACATACTTTACTGATCTGCACTGAAGGGATAATACTTTACTGATCTGCACTGAAGGGATACATACTTTACTGATCTGCACTGAAGGGATACATACTTTACTGATCTGCACTGAATGGATACATACTTTACTGATCTGCACTGAATGGAAATACTTTATGATCTGCACTGAATGGATACATACTTTACTGATCTGCACTGAATGGATAAATACTTTACTGATCTGCACTGAAGGGGAACATACTTTACTGATCTGCACTGAAGGGATACATACTTTACTGATCTGCACTGAAGGGATACATACTTTACTGATCTGCACTGAAGGGATAAATACTTTACTGATCTGCACTGAAGGGGTACATACTTTACTGATCTGCACTGAATGGTTAAATACTTTACTGATCTGCACTGAAGGGATAAATACTTTACTGATCTGCACTGAAGGGATACATACTTTACTGATCTGCACTGAATGGTTAAATACTTTACTGATCTGCACTGAAGGGATAAATACTTTACTGATCTGCACTGAAGGGATAAATACTTTACTGATCTGCACTGAATGAAATACTTTACTGATCTGCACTGAATGGATAAATACTTTACTGATCTGCACTGAAGGGATAAATACTTTACTGATCTGCACTGAAGGGGGAAATACTTTACTGATCTGCACTGAAGGGATAAATACTTTACTGATCTGCACTGAATGGTTAAATACTTTACTGATCTGCACTGAATGGATAAATACTTTACTGATCTGCACTGAAGGGATAAATACTTTACTGATCTGCACTGAAGGGATACATACTTTACTGATCTGCACTGAAGGGATTTACTGATATGCACTGAATGGGGAAATACTTTACTGATCTGCACTGAAGGGGATAAACTTTACTGATCTGCACTGATCTGCACTGAAGGGGACACTGATCTGCACTGAAGGGGGAGAAACTGATCTGCACTGAAGGGATACATACTTTACTGATCTGCACTGAATGGATACATACTTTACTGATCTGCACTGAATGGATACATACTTTACTGATCTGCACTGAATGGGGAAATACTTTACTGATCTGCACTGAATGGATACATACTTTACTGATCTGCACTGAATGGATACATACTTTACTGATCTGCACTGAATGGTTAAATACTTTACTGATCTGCACTGAAGGGTTACATACTTTACTGATCTGCACTGAAGGGATACATACTTTACTGATCTGCACTGAAGGGATAGAATACTTTACTGATCTGCACTGAAGGGGGAAATACTTTACTGATCTGCACTGAAGGGATAAATACTTTACTGATCTGCACTGAAGGGATACATACTTTACTGATCTGCACTGAATGGTTAAATACTTTACTGATCTGTACTGAAGGGATACTTTATGATCTGCACTGAAGGGTTAAATACTTTACTGATCTGCACTGAAGGGGGAAATACTTTACTGATCTGCACTGAAGGGATACATACTTTACTGATCTGCACTGAACTACTGATAAGGGGGACATACTTTCTGCACTGAAGGGATCTACTTTACTGATCTGCACTGAATGGATAATACTTTACTGATCTGCACTGAAGGGATAAATACTTTACTGATCTGCACTGAAGGGGTAACATACTTTACTGATCTGCACTGAAGGGATAAATACTTTACTGATCTGCACTGAAGGGGTAAATACTTTACTGATCTGCACTGAAGGGATACATACTTTACTGATCTGCACTGAATGGATAAATACTTTACTGATCTGCACTGAATGGATAAATAAATAATTTACTGATCTGCACTGAATGGATAACATACTTTACTGATCTGCACTGAATGGATAAATACTTTACTGATCTGCACTGAATGGATCTGCACTGAAGGGGTAAAGAAGTCAAAGACAATCAGTTAAATACTTTACAGTGACAGTGAACACTTTACTCTGCATGACCAGACCAGACAGTCTTGGTTCAAGTCCACTAACATCTACTATGTATGTACTAGTACAGACATTACAGAGACAGGGAGAGATCCACTCACTTAGCTAAAGTACAAGCAAGTGGCTCTGAGAAGAGACAGTAAAACAATATCAGACATTGCTATCTCAATCTGCATGAGATCACAATGTCCCATTCTTCATTCATAACCCACACAGTATGGTACTACTGTAACGCAGCTGAAGAATCCAACACTGGACTATTCAAAGCCTACTACTCTGAGACAATGGCAACTTCATGTCAGTGGAGAGGTATGTGTCTCGGCCAGTGCCTTTGTCTTCTAGAGAAAGGAGCATCACGCCATGTGAAATATACAGTACCAGTCAAAAGTTTGGACTAATTTTCTTTATTTTTACTATTTTCTACATTGTAGAATAATAGTGAAGACATCAAAACTATGAAATATGGAATCATGTAGTAACCAAAAAAGTGTTAAAAAAATCAAAATATATTTTGTATTTGAGATTCTTCAAAGTAGCCACATTTTGCCTTGATGACAGCTTTGTACACTCTTGGCATTCTCTCAACCAGCTAGAAGAGGTGGGCCTCGTTAAAAGTTCTTTCCTTCTTAATGTGTTTGAGCAAATCAGTTGTGTTGTGACAGCCCTATTTGATAGCCCTATTTAGTAAAAGTCAAGTCCATATTATGGCAAGAACAGCTCAAATAAGCAAAGAGAAATGACAGTCCATCATTTTTATTTATCTAAATAGGCAAGTCAGTTAAGAACAAATTCTTATTTACAATGACGGCCTAGTTCAGGAGGAAAACAGATTTGTACCTTGTCAGCTCAGGGATTCGATCTAGCAACCTTTCAGTTACTTGCCCGAGTACCACTAAGCTACCAGCCGGCCCAGTCATTACTATCATTACATTAAGACAAGAAGATCAGTCAATAAGGAACATTTCAATAACTTTTAAAGTTTCTTCAAGTGCAGTCGCAAAACCCATCAAGAGCTATGATGAAATTGGCTCGCATGAGGATCACCACAGGAAAGGAAGACCCAGAGTTACTTCTGCTGCAGAGGACAAGTTCATTAGAGTTAACTGCACCTCAGATTGCAGCCCAAATAAATGCTTCACAGAGTTCAAGTAACAGACACATCTCAACATCAACTGTTTAGAGGAGACGTGAATCAGGCCTTGAAGGTCAAATTGCTGCAAAGAAACCACTACTAAAGGACACCAATAATAAGAAGAGACTTGCTTAGACCAAGAAACATGAACAATGGACATTAGACCGGTGGAAATCTGTCCTTTGGTCTGATGAGTCTAAATTTGAGATTTTGGGTTCCAACATGCTGTGTCTTTATGGGACGCAGAGTAGTTGAACGGATGATCTCAGCATGTGTTTTTGCTAGTGACACTGTCAGTGATTTATTTATAATTCAAGGTACACTTAACCAGCATGGCTACCACAGCATTCTGCAGCGATACGCCATCCACTCTAGATTGCGCTTAGTGGGATTATGATTTGTATTTCAACAGCACAAAGACCCAAAACACACCTCCAGGCTGTGTAAGGTCTATTTGACCAAGGAGAGTGATGGTGTGCTGCATCAGATGACCTGGCCTCCGTAATCACCCACCCTCAACCCAAATGAGATGGTTTGGGATGAGTTGGACTGCAGAGTGAAGGAAAAGCAGCCAGCAAGTGCTCAGCATATGTGGAACTCCAAATGCCAAGAGTGTGCAAAGCTGTCATCATGGCAAAGGGTGGCTACTTTGAAGAATATCAAATATAAAATATATTTCGATTTGTTTAACACTTTTTTGGTTACTACATGATTCCATGTGTTATTTCATAGTTTTGATGTCTTCACTATTATTCTACAATGTAGAAAATAGTAAAAATAAAGAAAGACCATTGAATGAGTAGGTGTGTCCAAACTTTTTACTGGTACTGCATGTGAAGTATAGATAGTTTTTAAATTTTGAGGAAATATCAAGGGTGACTTTCGCAAAGCATTCATATCTAATGTGGTACATTACTTCTCTAAGTATTCATTGAGGACCATGTTCATACTTCTAAGATACGATGGAGCTACAAGAAGCCCATTGTTACTAGTACTGACACTTGGCCTACCTACTGAATACTGCGTTCTTGTATGCCGATGAAATATTAACGTTGTTTTGGGAATAAGCCACAGGGAGTCCTTCCAGAATGAGGTTATATCAGTATAAACATTTAATGAGGCAGTATGGCTTTCTTTAATGCCAGGCACAGTGTCAACCAATCACAAGATCAGATTCTGTGGGCTGATGAGGTTGACATCCCTTCTTCACTATTCAATCTTTCCTTGGAACATTTCCTTCTAATCCGATTGTGAAGATTTGAAATGAAGATGGGCTCGGACCTCAAGTCAGACTACTGCCTATAGATTCCATAACAGTTCTGTCAGATAAATGTTACACAGGATAGAGCCACAAACAGATGTAAGTTAACACTCTTCTAGGGATGGACATGTGACATTTCTTTTTTACTGTTTAAGTACTCGCAGGATTTATTTTTGAGTACTCAAGTTTTTAGAACACAAGGCACGCACTGGAAAAAATTTGTGTATTTATCTATATCCCAACAGTACGCAACAATGTCCAATTATCACAACCATTACAGATAACTCATTCTAATTGATAAATCACCCCAAATATATTCAGTCAATAAAAAAGCAAGTACCAATTTATTAAAACCAACTGATATATCAACTGGTTATATGATATCCTGGAACACAATCTGTACTATCAACTGGTTATATTATATCCTGGAACACAATCTGCAATATCAACTGGTTATATTATATCATGGAACACAATCTGCTATCAACTGGTTATACTTATCCTGGAACACAATATCAACTATATCCTGGAACACAATCTGCAATATCAACTGGTTATATTATATCCTGCAATATCAACTGGTTATATTATATCATGGAACACACTAATATCAACTGGTTATATTATATCACAATCTGCAATATCAACTGGTTATATTATATCATGGAACACACTCTTAAATATCAACTGGTTATATTATATCATGGAACACACTCTGCAATATCAACTGGTTATATTATATCATGGAACACAATCTGTAATATCAACTGGTTATATTATATCATGGAACACAATCTGTACTATCAACTATTTATATTATATCATAGAACACACTCTGCAATATCAACTGGTTATATTATATCATGGAACACAATCTGTACTATCAACTGGTTATATTATATCATGGAACACACTCTGCAATATCAACTGGTTATATTATATCCTGGAACACAATCTGTACTATCAACTGGTTATATTGTATCATGGAACACAATCTGCAATATCAACTGGTTATATTATATCATGGAACACAATCTGTACTATCAACTGGTTTATATTATATCATAGAACACACTCTGCAATATCAACTGGTTATATTATATCATGGAACACAATCTAATATCAACTGGTTATATTATATCATGGAACACACTCTGTACTATCAACTGGTTATATTATATATCCTATCAACTGGTTATATTATATCATGGAACACACCTCTGTACTATCAACTGGTTATATTATATCATGGAACACAATCTGTATGGTTATATTATATCATGGAACACATCTGTAATATCAACTGGTTATATTATATCATGGAACACAATCTGTACTATCAACTGGTTATATTATATCATGGAACACAATCTGCAATATCAACTGTTATATTATATCATGGAACACAATCTGCAATATCAACTGGTTATATTATATCATGGAACACAATCTGCAATATCAACTGGTTATATTATATCATGGAACACACTCAACAACTGGTTATATTATATCATGGAACACAATCTGCAATATCAACTGGTTATATTATATCATGGAACACACTCTGTACTATCAACTGGTTATATTATATCATGGAACACAATCTGTACTATCAACTGGTTATATTATATCATGGAACACACTCTGTACTATCAACTGGTTATATTATATCATGGAACACAATCTGTACTATCAACTGGTTATATTATATCATGGAACACAATCTGTACTATCAACTGGTTATATTATATCATGGAACACACTGTACTATCAACTGGTTATATTATATCATGGAACACACTCTGCAATATCAACTGGTTATATTATATCATGGAACACACTCTGTACTATCAACTGGTTATATTATATCATGGAACACACTCTGTACTATCAACTGGTTATATTATATCATGGAACACACTCTGCAATATCAACTGGTTATATTATATCATGGAACACAATCTGTACTATCAACTGGTTATATTATATCATGGAACACACTAATATCAACTGGTTATATTATATCATGGAACACACTCTGCAATATCAACTGGTTATATTGTATCATGGAACACACTAATATCAACTGGTTATATTATATCATGGAACACACTCTTAGCAGTGGTCCGTTCATAGAAGTCAATGGCTGTGCGATGGCATAGCCTCATTTTGTTCATTTAGAACCAAAACCTTTTCCAGTGTGAAGTGATGCGCATCTCGCGTCTGAAACAGTGACTCTCAAAGAGAGATCATTTGAAACAGGGCTCAATTTGGTGAGTTGAAAGATCATTTTTTTCAGGGTTACAAACCAATATCTGTATTTATTTGATTTTTTAAAAACAAAATACAGACGTTTGATTTAGTTTATTCAGCCTGTTCTTTGCAATAAAATAAAAACATGGATGAACAATTCCAC